>NC_141289.1:2885000-3185000 GCF_037954325.1 Fistularia commersonii | reverse complement strand
GAGGCAAGAAGGGAGGATGTGATGCGGCAAAGGGGTGAGAAGGGAGGAGGTGAGGATGGAGGAAGCAAGGAGGTAGGAGGCGAGGAAGCAAGACGGGAGGATGCGAGGAGAGAGGAGGCAAGGAGGGAGGAGGCGAGGTGGCAAAGGGGTGAGAGGGGAGGAGGTGAGGATGGAGGAAACAAGGAGGGAGGAGGCAAGGAGGCAAGAAGGGAGGATGTGATGCGGCAAAGGGGTGAGGTGGAGCAGAGGCAAGAGGGAGGAGGTGAGGAGGGAGGAAGCAAGGAGGAGAGGAGGCGAGGAAAGAGTAGGGAGGATGTGAGGAGTCGAGGGGGTGAGAAGGGAGGAGGCGAGGTTGGAGGAAGCAAGGAGGCAGGAGGCAAGGAGGCAAGACGGGAGGATGCGAGGCGGCAAAGGGGTGAGAAGGGAGGAGGGGAGGATGGAGGAAACAAGGAGGGAGGAGGCGAGGAAGCAAGACGGGAGGATGCGAGGAGAGAGGAGGCAAGGAGGGAGGAGGCGAGCAGGCAAAGGGGGGAGAAGGGAGGAGGCGAGGATGGAGGAAACAAGGAGGCAGGAGGCGAGGAGACAGAGGCAAGGAGGTAAAGAGGAAAAGGGTGGAAGATATGAGGAGGTAAGGAGGCAACGAGGAAGGAGGCGAGGGGGTCAATGGGTGTGGAGACAAGGAAGCGAGGAAGCAAGGAGGTGAGGAGGGAGGAGGTGAGGATGCAAGGAGGTAAGGAGGCAATGAGGGAGGAGGTGAGGGGGCTAGTGGAGGAGACGAGGAAGCGAGGAGGCAAGAGCAGTAAGAACAGGAGACGACCATCGGTGCTGAATCGGAGTGCGGTGGTGGATTCATCCGGTTGCCACGGTAACCGTGCAGCCCATAACGCTGAGGAATCTCAAGTGGACCCGTTCCCTGCACACCACGGAGTTCATCATTCAGATCGTCATGGCGATGCCTCGGAAGGTTCCGGGTTTTCCGGGGTTTGATTGACAGGTGACCGGTCCAGGTTAAGCCCCGCCTCCTGCCCCAACGTCAGCAGCGATTGGCTGGATGAGAATGAGGGTTAAAAGCAATTAAAGCACGAATCCCAAGGCGCATGCACACACACACACTCACACACACACACACACACACACACACACACACACACACACACACACACACACACACACTCATGCACGGAAGAGATATCGCCATCGCTGTCACCGATACGACGCACCTTGACCTTGGAAGCACCTTGACACACTCGGATGCCTGATTGGAACGTGTGTGTGTGTGTGTGTGTGTGTGTGTGTGTGTGTGCACGTGCATGCGTGTGCACGTGTGTGTCCTTAAGCCTCACCAGTCCATCAGGACAGAAGGCTGCCATGTCAAAGGACACGTTTTATTTACACTCCTGCGCGTTTTCTTGTGTGTCTTGATTAAAAATAAGCCAAAAATCACTTTAAAAAAAGAGAAAAAATAAGAAAAAAAAAAAACAAACGCGGCGCCGGATCATTCCGAACGCCGCGCATTTCCGAAAACGGGCCTATCACAGGCCTGGCGCCGGCCGACCGGACGGCGAACGCCGGCCGTCGGACTGATATCTTCGTCTTCTGTCTCGAAAAAAAAAAAAGCGCGACGCTTCTGCTGTCATAAGCTGAATTTCGACTTTCACGGCCGCTAAAGCGAATCGGAAACGCCGGTCGGGGAGGGGGAGGCTCGCCGGAGAGCGACGTGTACCTTCAATTTATTTGGTTGTAAATGGCGCCCGTCCGCAAGATCGCCGTTTGTGATAAATGTTTCAGACCCGGAGCCTCTCGAGCTGGAGTTGCTTTTTAATAATTTAATTCTGCCTGTCAGCCATTTTTTTTTTTTTTTTTTTGCCTTCCATCTCACACACACACACACATATATGCACTCGCAAGTATCATAAATATCCTGTATTTACAACTGCAAACTAAATGGCTTCTTTTCTGTACAGGTGCTTACTTGCATTATGTCTGACAGTAAAACTGAAGGTGGAGGGGGTTTTTGGGGGTGTAATTGCGGCCCGTCTGGATGAGATGATGATACGGCGAGCCGTAAACGCGCCGCCACAATAAGCGCCTCGCCCTCCGGTGTCCTCTGCTTGTCTTTTTTTTTTTTTTTTTTTTTTAATTGCCAGCAAATGAAAAGAGGCAATCACATAGAGAGGCAGGTGCTCTGCTATGGGGGATTGTAAGAACTGCGCAAGGATTTTTTTTTTTTTTTTTTTTTTTTGGAGGGAGAGGCTCTTGAGTCTGATGATGTAAAAAAAAAAAAAAAAAAAAAAAAAAAGAATAAATAAATAAAAAAATGGTTAAATGGTGAATTATAAAATGTATATTTTACATATGATATTTTAGAAGTGGGGTTTTGAGGGGGATTTTTAATAGAATATTATTAATTAATCAAAATTAAATTATACATTTTATGTTTTACATTTGACATTTTTTCACTTTAGAATTTGGGTTTTTGGGGGACTTTTTGGGTCACGTGATGCAAAAATGATTGATTGATTCATCAAAATTGAATAATGAATTATATATTTTACATTTTTCATTTTAGAATTGGGGTTTGGAGGGGACCTCTTGGGTCACATGATGCAAAATGATATCATTCATTCATTAAAAAAAACTCTATTATAGATATTACATTTTAACTTTTACATTTTACATTTCAGAATGGGGCATCAGGAAGGGGCTTTGAGGGAGCTCTCGGTCATATGATGCAAAAAATTATTCATTAATTTCATAAATGTTTCAATTTTAAAATTGTTCATTTTACAATCCACATTTTTAACTTCAAACCTGGGAACAAGGAAGGGGTTTGAAGGGCGTTTGATCACATAATGCTAAAAATATTATTGATCAATTTTGATTTCAAATTTTAAAAGTTAAATTTTTTATTTTGAAATTTTAGAATTAGACACAAGGAAGTGACTTGGGGGTCACCTCTTGGTCCCATGATGGGAAAGGAAATGAATGAATTAAACATTTTTAAATATGAATATTTTAAATTTTGAATGTTAGAAAATCATGGAAAAAATATTATTTAAGAATGTAATATATTTGATTTCATTTAATTATATTTTGATTATATTTTCAAAAAATTACATTTTGGAACTGGGCACATGGAAGGGGTTCGAGGGGTTCTCAGTCACATGATACTAAAAATTTCAAATTTAAAGTTTTAAAATTAAAATTTTAGATTATGAATTTTTTCAAACTGGGTAGGAAATGATTTGAGGTGGTTTTTAAGTGACATGATGGAAAATAAATTGAATTAATTGAATTTATTTCCAAATTTTAAATTTTGAATACAAAAAAAAAAGCTTCAAAATGGTGGAAAAAACATAAATAACAAATTTGATATGGTGATATGGGTTTGCCTCTCAGTCACAATATGTGAAAGAAAATGAATGAATGAAAAAACAATTGAAATTTAAAATTTAAAATTTGAAATTTAAAATTCAAAAATTCAAATTCAAAAAATTAAAAATACAAATCTAAATTTAAGATTTAAAATTTAAAATTCTAAATTTAAAATTCTAAATTTAAAATTTAAAATTCTAAATTTAAAATCCTTTAGATAAGTTGATCGAATCTACTAATCTGTGGTGTTTCTTCCCAAAGTATTGGAATCAGCGTCCATACATTCATGCCATTCGTCCTGCTCAGCACGATGAGAGGCGGGGCTTAGCCTGGATCACCTGTCAATCACGGGACTTCACACCGAGATATCCAACCGTTCCTTTTCCCATTCACACCTGTGGACAATTTCGAGTCATCAGTGAACCAGATGATTGCTGTTGGAGCTGGAGAACATGGAGAACCCACAGTGAGAGAACCAAGAGGAACTTTGGTTGAGAACCTGGAACCTTCTTAGTGTTGACCCAGAACTTTGACCTCTAGTTTTGGACTGCAGGAGGGAGATGAAGAACCTTGAGAGAACATAGCAGGAGAACATGGGGAACCAAACCAAAAACCTTCTCGTCAGGGTTCCAACCACTGGTTTAGGAGACTGAGAACCTCGAGAACTTGGAGAACCCAGAGTAACGCTAGTGAAGGACCTGGAAACATCACACTGAGCTTGAACCGCTGTTTTTTTGGACTATGGGAGGAAATAGAAAAAACGAGAACCCAGAGCTGCAACCATTGGTTTTTGGACTTTGGAAGGATGACGGAGAACCCGGGGAACTTCAGTTGGAATAGAACCGACGTTTTTACGTTTCCATGCCGACAAAGACACACACACTCACACACACACACACACACTCCGAACGAGGGGTTAAATGTAAAAGAAAAGTCTGGACGGAGAAAAAGCGACATGAGTGCGTCAAAGTTCACCTGAAGAAGAAGAAGAAGAGGTTGACATTTTGGCGGGTGAGTTGACACACACACACACACACACACACACACACACATGCACGCCGGTGTGTTCGGGGAATGGAGCGGCTTATTGGCTCTGCTGTAGAATTACATTTCAAATTGCTTTTCTTCTCCTCCTCCTCCATCTTTCGGTGGAGATGGTGGGAGGTGAGTATGAGGTAAAGATCTCCCCCCTTCGTTCTTTTCTCACCTCCCCGTGTTTATTTGTTTCTTCTTTTCATCACTTCAGATCTCGGCGGGGGGGAGAAGGCGCCGACAAACGGTAAAAACGCCACACGGAAACATTCCTCGACGGAGGCCGGGAACTGTTTGTTTCGGAGGAAATCCGTCAGGAAGCCCCGCGTTGCTGTAAACCTAACCCTGTGTTGTTGTTGTTGTTGTTGTTAGCAACGCGTTGCTAACTGCATTGCTAACTTGTCGTCAGCAAAGCAGGTTAGCGCGCAAACAAAACGAGCCTGTGCGAAAATTCCCCCGAAATTAGCACGAGCGTTTAAACACCAAAAAATTGCATGAATTAAAACAAGAAATCACAAAAAAAAAAATTAAATCCAAGAATCAGCGTTTTTGTAGTTTAGCAGAAAAATACTCCCAGAGTTGCGTATTTTCTTGATTGCTTAACACTTACATTTTTTTTTTTTTTTTTGCTATTGTTTTTGTACCAGGGACCAGTTTTATGCGTGAAATTATTTCTGCGGACCATTCTGATGTTCACAGTACGATAGTAGGCAATTACAATAATTTTTACACTATAATAAATAAAGCTTGGAAGCTACATTAGCTAGCCGTTCACTGCAAATGATGCATAGCGGGCGCAGAGCTCATGTATCACCTGTTGCGACGAGCCTGTTGGCAATCTGCGACGGTTCTGCGATTTTTGCTCGTTCCTTCCGGAAAAATCTCTCCGGCGGCTTTTTGTTTCTGGTTCGTCTTTTTCCACGGGCTAGCTTGCGGTGGCTAACATGCGAAACGGTGCTGCAGTAAGGCGAAGGCGGAAACGGTAGTTTTTCAAAACAAGACCCGGAAGGTCGAATAAAAAAAAAGCCATTTGTGCCACAAGACAGATTTTTTTTTTTCGGGGTGTCAAATGATCGGGGTGCCGGTCCGAGACTTTTGGCTTAATGAAGCCGTCAGATAAAACGAGCTCTTAGCGTCTCTTAGCGGCTCCCGGATGAGGATCCACGTTTATCTTTTCCCGTCTGCAATTTCCTGCTTGTTGTCTATTTATCACACTTAGAAACAGCCCTTGTGGTGCTTCATCATACAAATATATATCAATATGTATATTTATATATGCTTTTTCATCACCTTTGCATGCCTTGCAAACACACACACACACACACACCAGCGCAGACCCCCCGCCTGTTAGCCGAGCGTGTTCCCATGCATCATTTTTCAATTACGGCGGCGTGGAGGTAATTACCACACACACACACACACACAAACATGCTCCAACCCTCTTTGTTTTTGTTGGTTTTAATCTCGAAAACCCGCGGAACCGGACCGCCCGCGGGGTTTGCCTGTTTTTATTCATTAATAACAGATAATTAGAAAATAAAAATAAATATATAAATCTACAGGGGTCGTCGTAGCCAATCAGCTCACCTTCTCTTCTCGAACACCAACAAACTATATGTTCTCTTTTCGGGGGAATCCATAAATCTCGTTTCTGGATGTCCTCCAAAGCGCTAAATTAAGACGCACTGTGGTCGGGAGTTTCGTTCGAGACCCGAAATTTTCCCAAATCGGTCGAGCCTCGGCCTTACGGACGACCAAAATCGCAAACAAATCAGTTTTATATCGACCTGCTCGTTGCACGAACGCGCAAATAAACAAACTCGCACGTCGCTCGTGCTTGCTACTCTGCGTTGTGTACATTATTTTGTTTGCCTGTTATGGTGCTTTTTTCTTTAGTAATTAAGAAGCTGAGAAGATTTTATTGATCCCCAAAGGGGATATTCATTGTCACAGCAGCACAACAATAACCTAGCAAGAAATCTGAATATAAATATGAAATAGAAGAGATATATATAAGTAGAAGAAACAAGTGATGACAACAACAAGGATGAAAATAAACGAATTGGGAATCGGAAAAGGAAAATGCTAAACGTGAGATCGGTGATCGCTTGATGAGGTTAGCGGCTATGCTAACAAAGCAAACTTATTGTTAGTTTGGATTGATGAAAGATAGCAACCTGGAGTTAGCGTTAGCATTAGCATTATGAGAGGAACCTTTACTTTCGCCAATTTTGCGAAGGAAACATTGAGAACAAGTGCCGGCAAGAAGAGAGAGAACACAAGAAGCACAGCAATAATTAATGTTAATCCCTTTCTTTATTTTTGCCACAAATAAACCCGTAAAATAGTTTCAAAATAGTGCAGAATGTTATTGGAACTGAAGAACGCATTGATGGGATTTTTGTTGATCTCAATGGGAAACATTGATTCAGTTCGTAGAAAGTTTGGATCGTGAACTAAGTCAAAGAACAAATTAAATTCGTATATCGTAGATGACATACAAGTGTGAGATTGGTTGTATGTCTCTATATGTGGCCCTGTGATTGGTCCAGAGCAAACCCGCCTCTCGCCCAATCAAAACCTCCCGTTTGGACCCTGATAACAAAATAAAGGGGTCAGGTTGAACTAATAAATAAACCTTTTTGCAACAACGACAGCACAATTCCTTATGATTGCAAATAACTCTATAGACATGGATGCAGATCTGATTTTGAAAATCGTTTTATGAAATTGTTAAATTGATTTAATCCCAGATTGAAAGACCCGGCAGGTTTTGGACTCATTCAAACTGCAACCGCGTCCGACCAGATTACACGCTTAGATTGTCTGTTGAAATTAAGCCGAAGGCGTGGAAACGTCGCTCCGTACTGTCCTGGGGAAGGGGTTCTTGCTCAAATAAAAAAAAAGATAAAAAAATAAATAAATAAATGAATAAATGGAAAAAAAAAAAAAAATTAAATAAAAAAAAAATAAATAAAATAAAATAAAAAATAAATGGAAAAAATAAAAAAATAAAAAGTTGTTTATATGTGTGATTCAGCCTCCCGATGCATCACGCTCTAAATATAGGAGGAAGGCATTATACATTCGGGCTTCGCTTTGATCGCACGTTCCGTGTGGTAACGTGCCCGCCGGCCGAGGCTTCCGAACCCCCCCGTCCCCCACAAATCCTCCCAGCATGTAAATATTTTGAGCGGTACCCAGCTCAGCGCCGCTGAGAGGGGTGACGGAAAGTTCAGATCAAAACGCCGCAACCTTGTGAGAGATGGTGATATTTTACATTCCTTTTTAATATATATTATATATATATATGTAGAGGGAGAGAAATCCCAGTGAGGTCTGCGCTGCAAGTTTCTACGGCGACGGCTACTCGTCGACACGCCGCCCGATTCGCCGCCTTTACATCCCAGATCCCGAAACGGCGTTTTTATGCGTATGAATAATGAATGGATCCCAGAAGGTCTGACAAACTGAAAAAGAGCAAAAAAAAAAAAAAAAAAAATCCAATCGGCTGAAGTTTGTCTGCGCTTTATTTACATGTTTGCAGACGTACGAAGGCTCTTACACGGGTGGCGAGCAAAAAGAGGCGTGCTTGCGGATGTGAAGAAACACATCCACGCGGACAAAACTGTACGTCTGTTATGTGTATGTGTGTGAGAGTGTGTGTGTGTGTGTGTGTATCATGGTGATACCAGGGGTGACCTGGAGTGACCCCCGGTTCCGCGGCTCGGAGTCGACCCCGCCGCCGCCGCCGCTGTGATAATTTGCCGTCCTCTTGTTTTTCAAGATGTAAGTTAAACCCTTCTTTTATTGGAAAAAGAAAGGGGGGGGGGGAATACAAGCGTAAACAAAGTCAGTGGTTGCCATGGCGACAGGATTTAGTTTGCCTGATGAGCTGAGAGATTCATGAAGTTTGGATTACTGAGGCAAATTTTTGGGACTTAAAGATATGGAAGGATGGATGGACAGATTTCTGATTGGATGGATGATAGCTAGATGGATGGATGAATAGATATTTGGATGGATGGATGGAAATATGTATGTATGGAAGGACATGTGATTGGATGGATGGATGAACAGGCATAAAGAGTGATAAATGGATGGGCATATGGATGGAAAGATGGATGGATGGACAAATTTATGAATGGATGGTCGGATGGATGGATGGATGGATGGATGGATGGACAAATTAATGGAAGATAGATGGTTGGATGGGTGAATGGACAAATTTAAGAATGGATGGATGGACAGATGGATGGATGGATGGATGGATGGATGGATGGATGGATGTAATGTTGGACGGATGGATGGATGGATGGATGGACGGATGGATGGATGGATGGATGGATGGACGGATGGATGGATGGATGGATGGATGGATGGATGGATGGATGGATGGATGGATGGATGGATGGATGGACGGATGGATGGATGGATGGATGGATGGATGGATGGATGGATGGATGGATGGATGGATGGACAAATTTAAGGATGGTCGGATGGATGGATGGACAGATGGATGGGTGGACGGACGGATGGACGGACGGACGGACAGATGGATGGATGGGTGGGTTGATGGACAAATTTAAGGATGGATGGATGGATGGATGGACAAATTAATGGAAGATAGAGGGTTGGATGGATGGATGGATGGATGGACAAATTTAAGGATGGGTGGATGGATGGATGGATGATAGCTAGATGGATGGATGAATAGATATTTGGATGGATGGATAGAAATATGTATGTATGGAAGGACATGTGATTGGATGGATGGATGAACAGGCATAGAGTGATAAATGGATGGGCATATGGATGGAAAGATGGATGGATGGACACATTTATGAATGGATGGATGGATGGACGGACAAATTAATGGAAGATAGATGGTTGGATTGGTGAATGGACAAATTTAAGGATGGATGGATGGACAGATGGACGGATGGATGGATGGATGGATGGATGGACGGATGGATGGATGGATGGATGGATGGATGGATGGATGGATGAATGGATGGATGGACAAATTTATGAATGGATGGATGGATGGTCAGATGGATGGATGGACAGATGGATGGACAAATTAATGGAAGATAGATGGTTGGATGGGTGAATGGACAAATTTAAGGATGGATGGATGGATGGATGGATGGATGGATGGATGGACAGATGGATGGATGGACAAATCGAAGGATGGATGGATGGACGGATGGATGGATGGATGGATGGATGGATGGATGGATGGATGGATGGATGGATGGATGGATGGATGGATGGACAAATCTAAGGATGGATGGACGGATGGACAGATGGATGGATGGACAGATGGATGGATGGACAAATCGAAGGATGGATGGATGGACGGATGGATGGATGGATGGATGGATGGATGGATGGATGGATGGATGGATGGATGGATGGATGGATGGACAAATCTAAGGATGGATGGACGGATGGACAGATGGACGGATGGACAGATGGATGGATGGACAGATGGATGGATGGACAGACACATATAAACAGATGGAGAACTGATGTGTTCATCATCTGCTCGTCAAGGTTTGCTCATGATTCATTCACGTTGCGTTTGCGGTGCGTCGGTTCTTCTCAGCGTCAGATCGTAGCAGCTCTGATGCGTTTCATAAATTCAATGATGTGTTCCGGGTCTGTTCATCATATATTCATGGTGTGTTTATAGTGTTTTCACCGTGTCTGTGTGTGTGTGTGTGTGTGTGTTCATGGCGTGATGTTTACGTTGCGTTCAGAACACACGGATGTCCAATAATCACTTATACATTTCTTATCTTCTTCCTCTTCGTGTTGACAAATGTTTTCGCTCAGGAAATAAGAGCCTTCAGTCTTTGAAGCCACTTCCTGTCTGCTTTTCTGCGCTCCAAAAATTAGCCAGCATGCTAGCTTAGCTCCTTTTGTTTTTAATTCCATTTTTTTTTTATCCTCCTTTCTCAAATATTCTTCCTCTGTTTTTGTTTCCTCAGTTTGTTTTAGATATTAAATAAATCTTATTTGCAACCCCCCCCCCTCCCTCCACCCCCCTGCAGCTTGGAATATTAATCGGCCACACACACACACACACACACACACACACACCTTCTGTTTGTTTTGTTGTCGTTTGAAATTCCGAGCGGCTTTTTGTCCGTGGTCGGGACGAGACGCGTCACAATGGAGGCTGAGGGGAAAAAAAAAAAAAAAAGAATTATTTGACAGGTGAACCAAACAAGACTGACAGGTAGGCGTGTGTGTGTGTGTGTGTGTGTGTGTGTGTGTGTGTGTGTGTGTGTGTTGCAGAGGCTGGGTAACAGGAAAAGTAAAGCAAAAACCCGGAGATACAGATATCATGTTTCATTAGTGCAGCAGGGTGATTTTTTTAAATTTTTTAATTTTTTATTTTTTTCTTCACCAGCACCGACGTGGATTTGTTTTTTTTTTTATTTTTTTGTCCGACGTCGACAGCGAACGCACCTCGCTCCCTACGCATTGTTCTTTTTGTTATTATATTTTTTATTTTGAGTCGAACGATTCTCGCACCTCTGGTTTTTCTTTTCCAGCGGGAGGGTCGGCGAGGTCGGTTCCGATCGACTTCAAGCTGTCGAATGTTTTATGAAAGTCTTTAAACGCCTGATTAGTCAAGATAATCACAATCATAGATGATTTTAAATTCCCTATTTTTTTTTTTTTTTTTTTTTTTTAATGATTGTAATTTTTTGATGGTTGTCAGTGTTTTGGTTACTTCCTGATTCCCATGACGCACTGCTCCATTTCTACCAGACGGCATGAGCGTGAGCGTGACCTTAAAGTTGTCAGTTTTTATTTTCTTCTTCTTCTCCTTTCGGCTTTTCCCGTCAGGGGTCGCCACTGCGAATCAACTTTTTCCATCTAACCCTATTCTCTGTATCCTCCTCTCTCACACCAACTACCTTCATATCCTCTCTCACGACGTCCATAAATCTTCTCCCTGGTCTTCCTCCAGACCTCCTGCCTGGCAGCTCCACCTTCATCAACCTTCTACCCAGATCTTCACCATGGTGTAGACATGAACAGAGTGTTCATATTTAAGCCATCGCCGTCATCACATTGTCTTGGTCATACATGTCCTGCACCCCTGTGACAAATTCTTCCTTTCCTTTGGTCTTTTCCCTTCAGGGGTCTTCACAGCAAATCCACCTTCTCCATCTAACCTATTCTCTGTATCCTCCTCTCTCACATCATCTACCTTCAAACCCTCTCTCTCTACGTCCATAAATCTTCTCTTTGGTCTTCCTCGAGACCTCCTGCCTGGCAGCTCCAATTCCAGCATCCGTCTACCAATATATTCTCTATCCCTCCTCTGTACATGACCCAACCATCTCAGTCTGGCTTCTCTGACCTTCACTCCAAAACATGTAACGTGCTGTTCCTCTGATAGACTCATTCCTGATCCTATCCATCCTGGTCACTCCCAAAGAGAACCTCAGCATCTTCATCTCTGCGACCTCTAGTTCTGCCTGCTGTCTTTTTGGCATTGGAACAGTTTCTAGTCCATACAGCATCGCTGGTCTCACCACTGTCTTGTACACCTTTCCTTTAATTCTGGCTGATAGTCTTCTATCACATAGTACCCCTGACACTTTTCTTCATCCATTCCAACCTGCTTGGACCCGTCTCTTCACCTCTTTTCCACAGTCTTAGCTGCTCTGGCCTCTCAGCCCCCAATGTACCTGAAATCCTCCAGCTTCTTGATCTCCACTCCCTGTAGCCTCACCGTTCCACCCGAGTTCCTCTCATTCACACACATATATTTTGTCTTGCTGCGACTAACTTTCATTCCTCTCCTTTCCAGAGCATACCTCCACCTCTCTAGATTTTCCTCAACCTGATCCCTTCGCACACTCCAGACCGAAATGTCATCCGCAAACATCATGGTCCATGGGGATTCCTGTCTAACCTCATCTGTCAGCCTATCCATCACCATTGCGAACAAGAAGGGGCTCAGAGCTGATCCCTGATGGAGTCCACCTCCACCTTGAACTTCTCTGTTACTCCCACAGCACACCACACCACTGTCTCACAACTAGCATACATGTCTTGCACCAGTCTGAGATAATTCTCTGCCATTCTCTGCTCGGAATTCTCTAGATTTCCTCAAACAATACCAGAGGTCCTCTCTTGGCACCCTTTCATATGATTTTTCTAGGTCTGTAAAACACTGCAGTTCCCTATGGCCTTCTCTGTACTTCTCTATTAGCATTATCTAAGCTATTTTTTTATTTTCTATTTTAATAATAATAATAAGATTAATAATAACAATAATTTGTCATCATCATCATCATCATCATACTTTATTTTAATTGTTATTATAATCTTTATTATTACTACACATCATTATCATAATATTGCCATTATTATTATTATTATTATTGTTATTATTATTATTATTATTATTATTACATCCTCATCACAAAATATGCATTATTATTATTATTATTATTATTATTGTTCTATTTTATCATTATTGTTACTTCTACCATTATCATCATAATATTAGTATTTTTATTATTTTTGTTCTTATCCCATAGTCTCATTGATGTTATTCTTATTATTAATATTATTTTATTTAATACTGTATTTTTCTTTATCCATAACATCAAACATAAAGACACTGTAAACATAAGGAATCTTATTGGGGGGCATTTTTCAGCTTGAGGATCACTCAAGAGTGTTCATTTCCAACAGGACAACATGGATTTAACTGTTTTCCAGGCAATGCTTTTCTCCATCGCTGTCACATCGACTTAATTTCACTTTTTCTGCTGTTGCGTCGGCCCTAATTATCCCACCATCTCTCCATCTGAGGCTGATGTTTTCCAGTGCGTGCTTGAAGGGCTGATTTTATTTAATTTTTTATCCTGTCGGTTGATGTAAACCTCACCATGAGACGTTTAGTTTCGGTTTATCTTCACTTCCCTCTGATTGATGATTGCGAAGGCTCAATCATGCTAACGCTAAATAAGGCCCTGCTCCCCAGGGAACATGTAACATTAGACGACCTGAGACTAAGAACGTGGCGGCAAGTGGACGGAGAATTCTTCTACCTGGTTATATGAAAGCCATGTTATCTTCTTCTTTTCTGTTGCTTTTGCCGTTCGCACTCTAAGCTTACCGCGCAACGCCCCCCACAACTTCTGGTGATACTTCCCTGAAAAATGTACAGGATAACGCAGGAAATGCAAATAGCAGCCAAACAGAAAGTTGTTTAAGGTTGAGGACAAATGAGCATTTTCTCTGACCTCACTTCCTGTCATTGTCTATCAAGCAGAAGCCAAGATGAAGCCTGTTGGGCTTCTTTTGAAAATTTGAAAACGGCACTACGTCCAGCCGCTCACTTCGGTTCATACAAGTTAACCAGTGTACGTTGGTATCCTTGTTGCTAGGTTTACAAAATAAACTAGATCAGCATATAGAAAATACACCCAGTGACTTCCGATGGTACCCTGCCCCCAGTTTGCTGCATTTGGCTACTTATCCGCAAACTCCCTGAAGAATGTACTGTATCAGGCAGGAAATGAACATGGGGACCCAACCTGGTTAGAATTGGACCCTTGTTGCAGTACAGGGGGAGCTGTAAGCCTAGTGCTGCCCATGGAATTCTTCTTCCCGGTTATACCGATGCTATATTGTCTCCTTCTCTGTTCTTTTTGCTAGTTGTACGCGAGCATACAACGTTGGCCCCCAACCACTACCGATGGTACTGCTTATTTGCTGAAATTGGCAATGCATCCTTTAACTCCCTGTAAAATGTGCAGTGTTATGCAGGAAATGAGCTCAGCAGGCGGACAGAAAGTTGTCTAAGGTTTGAGGGAGAATGTCAACGATGGTCAATAAGAGGCCAAGATGAAGCTACCTGTTGGGCTTCTTCTGGAAATGTGAAAATGGCATCATGTCTGGCCAGTGACTTTGGTTCATACAAACAAATCAGTCTACTTTACCATCTTTGTACGCAGTGACGTGCAGTCAGTAGAGGCAGGGGAGGCCGAGCCTCACCTGTCACCATGGAAAGAAAAAAACGCTAAATGAAAAAATAAATTAAATGGTTGTATTTATTCAGTGATTTCAAATATGAAGTTATTTTACACTTAACTTCCCCATTTTTAGTTTTTTTCTTCAAAATTGCTGAAGAAAAAATCCCATTTAACGTTCAAATATGAAGAAGAGACGTGCAGCGACACAGCAACCAGCTGAGTCCACTATGAATTGCACAGTCATTCTGCTAACTGTGCTACCATGCTATGCACTGAGACCATAGTGCTGTATCTGTGGATGTTACTATGAAAAAACACTTTTAATACATGAACTAAATTTCCATTGTTTACCTGATGTGTCTCATGTTTTTCGTCAACAACTGTGACGTGTTTCTCGTAATCATAAAACGACTGCGAAGAGACATCAAGTGAGGCACGCAGTGACGGTGCCTCATGGTAGGGGGCGCCGCTGATCCCAGGGATCCTTCTTACTACTCGGCAACAGAATAATAGAATTAGCAATAGCAAGCCACAGTAAACAGTTAGCAAGTCAAGTGCAGCTATCCAGTTAGCAATAGCAAGCTACAGTAAATAGCTAGCAAGTCAAGTGCGGTTACCAATAGCAAGCTACAGTGAACAGTTAGCAAGTCAAGTGCAGCCATCCAGCTATTTTTTTGCCAATCTCATAGCTCACAAACGGTGAGGGATGAATGTAAATCTCCTGGGCAGCTTCTCAACTTTTTGGCCCAGAAGGATCTCATTCAAACTGTTCCTGAGGCGACAAAGTCGCTCCGGCCGATGGTCGCCGTTCCGGCTACGACAGCATTGGTGGAGCCGTCATTCTCAGCACCGAAAAGGCTTAAAACACACAGTCGGAACAGGAACGGTCAAGGACGACTGTTTCACTGGCAGTGATTTCAATTGAGACAGAGAGACTTTTAAAACTTCTACAAGCAAGTTATTGATGCTTTTCTTCAGAAGGAGCAGCGCATGGATTTCATTTATAAGTAAAGGCAAGAGATAATAACGTATTTTTTACATGCCCTTTTTGCGATACTACGGTTTGTTTATGTAAAGAATGCTGATATGACATTTTAAACAAAGCACGTCAACTGCCGCTAATTAAATGGTGAATAAGCTTCTCTGTAGGGTTCATATGTTTGTAAGCGCCTCACCAGCCATGAATCTCACTGCACGTCACCGCTTGTACGCTACTTTTCTGAAATCTACCGGATCGAGACATATAAAATACAACACCGTCCCCTAACAACTGCCGGTGACATACTGCCATTTGTTTTGCTAGCTTCTAGCCTACAGTTAAACGTTTAGCGCCGGCTGGCGTGAGGTCAACTTCAACTTGTCAACTACAAGTCCCGGGACGCAAAATCCCCGGCGACCCGATGGAGAATTTATTTAAAACCAGTTGCCCAAATAACTTTCACGTCTGGGAATGTACCTGGAGAACAACTCCTCCAACATGGAGTTTCCTGAAGTCTCCTCTGTTGGAGTAGCAGCTGTGTCTGTGTACTTATGTACTCAGGAAGCACCAAAAAGTACTACATTGTACTTGAAGTTTACATTTTTTGCGTAATTTGTCTTAAGCTGCGCTGAAAGAGGTTTAACACTCTCACAGTCCGGCAGTTGATGGTCTTGGATAACTGCCACAAAACATCACTCAGATTAACCGACGGCCGCGAACGCGGCGAAGAGAAAAAAGGAGCCTGGTATCCGTCAGACGTTTCTCAAAATGGAAAAAAAAAATCAACTTAATGGGCCAGATGGAGCGGTTACGGTTCTGCTTGGGTTCCGCGGGAACCCTATGGGCCGGGACGACGCAGATGGCGCGAGCACTTTGGGCGGCGCAAGTATGTGTCGGGCGCCGCGGCGACTACCCGCGCCAAAGATGGCGGATCCGGAGCGAACGGCAAGGTTACGTTGAAGGAAAACGAAGGACGGCGGAGGTCGTGGAAGCAACATGGATGCCGTTTAGGCTCCGCCCACGTAGACTCAAGATGAGTGGCGAGGCGAAGGACGCGCATTGGACCTAATCCGGGATTTGGACCGGGATGAGGGACAAGGATTAGGGGGATCATTGACATCTCGAGTGATACATCCCCCGTGTCTCGCTCTGTAATCCCGTCACACACACACACACACACACACACACACACACTGAAAGGTACCAGTGTTCCATCGTACTTGTGGATTGAAATTATTCACTCATTCATTGCCCGTACTGTTTATCACATTTTGGACCAATCGTTGGCTCTCTTCATGCGAGAGGCGGGGTTTAACCCGGAAGGGTCACCTGTCAATCACAGGGCCGCGCACGGACACAAATAAACAATCTCTTTTCACATTTTTGGGCACTTGAGGGTCTCCAGTGCATGTTTTGGAGGCTTCAAAGAGGAGGCGATGTTTACTTCCTGTTTCGGTGGATTTAGGCTCCGCCTCCTGTTGCCGGGGTTTTACAATCTCAGCCTCATTTAATGACGCGCTATTGTTTTTCACGCCTGGAACATTTTATTTTTTTATGGAGTGTTTGTAACAGGACGGCCTCCACACACACACACACACACACACACACACACACACACACACGCACGTCACATCTAGTTCTGGATTTCTGTGTGTGTGTTTTCACCCGAATACATATTGTTTTCTCAAATTACACATTTACACCAATGTGCTCTTGTGGTTATTATGACTCATGCATTTTAAGCCGGTGGTACCGTACTTTAACATTTCCCATCTGGCAATACTGTTTAATGTACACACACACACACATACACACACATACATATGCACACACGCACATAATTTCCCCGTCTCTTATTATCCATGCAAACTCCTGCTTTCTTGCTAAAAAAGATACAAATCAGCATAACTGAGAGCAGATGGTATGTGCACGAGTGTGTGTGTGTGTGTGTGTGTGTGTGTGTGTGTGCAGAGGGGGCATATTACAGGACATTTGTACCTGAATGAGGCCTGTGTTAGGAGGTGAAGTGGGCCCTCCGCGGAGCCAGCTGGCGGCGGGTAATAAGGCGGCCGCGGCTGGTTTCGATTTTTACGGCCGTTGCCGAGAGGGTTGAGGAAGGAGGCGGCGGCGGGTTCCTCGGGGGAGAAAAAAAACAAAAAAAATGGCGTCCGCCCCGGGAAAAACCCTCGCCGGCGTCAACGACGGATGCTAACAGGAAGTGCGGGGAGTTTTAGCGTGCGCCGTGACCTTCACTATTCAGCATCCTATCAGCAATCGTCTCCATGGCGCCGGAGATGGTGTCCCTTTTCTGATGTCATCCGCGTTTCAGCTGCAGACCCTGTGACATCATAACCCCAGGAGGCGGGGTCACTGGAAAAAGATTGCATTTATTTTCTTTTGCAAACTTTTTATTCAATAATTCTAGATATAATGCATTTTTTAGATGTGTGTATATGCGTGTGTGTGTGTGTGTGTGTGTGTGTGTGTGTGCGCATCCTCCCAATTTTCCCATTTTAACTTGCGGGATAAAAGCGGCGCCACTCAATGTCAAATTAATTTGTTATAAATGTATTTAAAAATAGATACATTAAAAAACATGCCAAACAGAAAATGAGAACTGAACTCCGCACACACACACACACACACACACACACACACAACTTCATCCCGTGTCTCGCTTCATTTTTCCTGTAAAAGTCACATGTCACATATAAAAAAGAAAAAAAAAAGAAATTCAGGATTCGTCCAATCAGACGCGCCGTTTAAAAGGACGAATCCTGAATTTCTTTTTTTCACACACACACACACACACACACACACACACACACACAACTTCATCCCATGTCTCGCTTCATTTCTCCTTTAAAAGTCACATAAGTCACATATAAAAAGAAAAAAAAAAAGAAATTCAGGATTCGTCCTTTTAAACAGCGCGTCTGATTGGACGAATTCCTTGGTAGCCGTTGTTCAGATCCAAGATGGCGGCATGTCAGTAAAGCTCAGTTGCTACGTTTAAACAGAATCGAGAGCTAAATCTATTTTTTACCTCCGTTTTCAGAGTCCATCGCGTGTCACATGATTTGGTCATGTGACCCGCTTTCCCCCGACATTTTTTTTTCTTTTTTTTGTATATTTTTTTCTGATTGGCACGCAGCTAACAAGCTAACAAGCTAATTAGCGAAACATGCGCCGTGATAGCAGTTACTGTTTTCTGTAAGCTGACCTCTCGGTGAGACCCGCAGACACACAGGAAGCTGATTTTCGCTTTAATAAAAAAAAATATAAAATAAAAAATCCCGCCCCGGACGCCAACTCTCCTCCGAAATGCATCTGCTATCCGTTCGTTGGTCAATCCAAGGAGAAAATTCGCTTTTAGAACAGTTTCCTTCCGGCGCCGTGACGATCCTAAAATGTCCGGCGCTTGATTATGATTTTCCCCCCGACTTCCCTCCACCTCAGGCTTGCTAAAACGGTTTGGCGGCGGCGGCGGCGGCGGCGTGAAGGGAGGGAGGGAGGTCTTATTTAGGTGAAGATGAAAGAGTGAGGTAAGACTGGGGACACTTCAGAGCGCTCGCCACGTGACGCGCCGTTTGAAGCGAACGCGCGCCGACCGTTTCAAAGACATCTGGAGACCAAATGGCCAGTGGCACCGCGTTGTCATGGCAGCCGCTCGCCGTATCGCGCCGCCTCCCGTCCGAGCAAACCTTTCCGGGGCTGGGAAGCTAATACAATAACACGGAGCGGAGGTATATTTGATATTAGCCCGGGTGATGGATGACGCTTCCCCTCTCGTCCTTTTCGGAATAACCCAATCAAACGTCGTAACGAGGCTATTATTTTTGAAGGCTGTGCGTTTTGTCGCCGGAAAACGACGGGAGGGACGGGATAAACGGGGGAATTATGGCCGGGGGTTCGGTTCCGGACACGTCGGGTCGGGGCGACGACTCAGAAATGAGAGCCCGCGGCGGTCGCTCCGCTCGAGATGCCGGATTCTGATTGGCCGCAAAGCGGATCCGGTGAACCATCTGTCCTCGTAATTAAATGGGCCGCTTCTCGGTGGCAACCATAGCAACAGTTGCGAGCCAAAAAAAAAAGGAAAGAAAAGGATCAACAAGAAAAGCAAGCCTGTAAACGCACGACGAACACCTTGAGAAGGGAAAGGAAAAACATTTGTTGTGTAAAGATTTTGAAGGCTCCCTCTTCCTTATGTCACATTCTTGTTCTCCTCCTTTGGGCTGCTCCCATCAGGGGGTTGCCACAGCCAATCATCTTCCTCCATCTAACCCTCTCCTTTGCATCGTCTTCTAAGCCTCCTGCCTGGCGATTCCAAATTCAGCATCCTTCTATCTTCCTCGTCTGTTGGTGTCAGAACCATCTCGGCGCGACTTTTTCTCCAGAACATCTAACATGTGCTGTCCCTCTGATGGACTCGTATGCCCTCGAGAACCTCAACATCTTCATCTCTGCCTCTTCCTGTCTTCTACACGTTTCCCGTTTCAAACAAGAGTTCAGAGTTCATTCCCAAATTTCGAATTCCGTTTCTGACGATACCAAACATGGCGACCTTGGAGGAGCTTGTACCATTAAATCTATGAAAGAATCAGAATAACAATGTCTTTATTTGCCAAGTGCTTTTGCAATTACAAGAAATTTGCCTTGGTTACCGCTGCTAAACAGAAATTTACAAGGCATTGAATAATTTAAGAGTGACATCAGGGTGATTGTGGTTGGCGGTGCAAAGTGACAAGTTGTGCAAAGCGGTGCAAAGTCGTGCAAGAGAGGGGTTGGGAAAGTGTCAGCGGGGGTGTGGGGCCTTACCGAGGGAGGCTGCCGATGGGAAGAAAATGTTTTTGTGGCGGGTAGTTATGGTCCTGATGAACCGCAACTTCCTTCCAGAGGGGAGTGGTTTGAAAAGTCCACGTCCTTGTAAGGGGTCACCCAGGATCTTGCCTGCGCCTGCGGGTCCTGGAGGCATACATGTCCTGTAGAGAAAGTGCAGCCAATCAGTCTCTCTGCAGAGCAGATGCTATGCTGGACTTTGCCCTCGTTTCTGGCGGTGGCGGCTGGTGGTTGTTCAAAAAGTCCATGTCCTTGTAAGGCGTTCCATGTCCTTGTAAGGGGTAACCCAGGATCTTGCCTGCGCCTGCCGGTCCTGGAGGCATACATGTCCTGTAGAGAAGGTGCAGCCAATCAGTCTCTGCAGAGCAGATGCGATGCTGGAGTCTACCCTCATCTCCGGCGGTGGCGGCGGTGATGGAGGAGGTGAGGATGGACTCAATGATGGATGTGAAGAAGTGCGCCATCATCATCTTTGGCAGGTTAAACTTCTTTAACTGCCTTTAGGAAGAACACTCTCTGCTGCCACTTGCTTGTGAGGGAGCTGATGTTCAGATACCACTTGCGGTGCAGGGAGATGATTGCTCCCAGGAAGCAGCAGGACTCCATGGTGGAGGGTGGTGCTGGGTTCTTCCTGAAGTCCAACACCATCTTCACAGTCTTCAGAGCATTTAGTCCCGAGTTGTTCTGACTGCACCAGGTCACTAGATGGTAGATCTCTCGCGAATGGAGAACTGTTTAATTCGTTCATTCATTCATTTTTTTATATTGCTTGTCCTTCACTCAGGGAGCCTATTGCAGCTGTCACTGGACAAGAGGCAGGGTTCACAGGGATATTTTGGGTCTATAATGAACCTACTGCATACTTTCGGACTGTTGGGGGAAAACAGAAAACTAGCTAAAAACCACCAGAACATGGGGACTCCACACAGAAAGGCCAAGTCGGAATCAAACCAAGGCCCTTCTTGCCTTGAGGGGGAAGCTCTGAGGTTAGTGCTCCCCATGGAGAATTCTTCTACCCGCTAACACCGATGCCATGTTGCCTTCTTCTCTGCTCCCTTTGCTGTTTGCACCCGAGCATACAACATTGCCCCCAACCACTTCCGGTGGTACTGCTCCATTTGCCGAAGTTAGCTATGCATCCGCAAACTACCCGTAAAATGTGCAAGATTACGCAGGAAATGAGCGCAGCGGGCAGACAGAAGGTTGTTTGACGTTGAGGACAAAATGAGCTTTCACTCTGACCTCAATGTTTCTCGACAAGAAGCCAGCAATTTTCAAGAAATTGGAAAATGTACTTTGGTCCAAATCAGTGGACTTTAGTATCCTTGTATGCAGAATTTAAAGTCTACTTGATTTAGATGTAAGGAATACATGCTTGTATTGTTAAAGTGCCTTTAAACCGTTTCAAGAGAAACTGTACAAAACTTGCCGAGCGCGTGGGCCTGTCGTTTGAGCCCGGCGGGGAACCTACACAGCTGCTATCAGAACTTTCCCAGACATCTCAGAGAGGAAAGTGCTTCTGCCCGGTCGTCAAATGCCGAGGATCCTGTGACGCGCGTGAATAAAAGATTTGTGCTCTCGCAGAGGAAGCTGATTTTATTTTATTTCATTTCACACTCCACGTTCCCACAACTGCCACCTCGTGCCGAGGCACTTTTCCCCCGTCGTTGAGGACAACCCGTTGTGAATTTAAATCCCGTTTCCCAGAGACGGATATGTCTTGGCATGACATCAGACATTATTTTTTTTTTCTCCTCGGAAGCGGATATTTGTGTTGTCTTTGCCGCCTTTTAAACCCCCCCCCCAAACAGGAAGTAAAGGCGTGGCGGTGGCGGGGCAGCACGCCGTCACTCCCACTCCACTTGAGGGAAACAACGAGATTGAGTACGGCGGAGGCACATCCTCCACTTCAAGCGAAGACCTTGTTCCAAGGAGGCACTTGGTATTACCTGCAGCTCGCAGCCCCCCCAAAACCTGGAAATATTGCTCAGGCATTTCCTCATAAAAGAAAGAAGGCGCGTCGGTGCCTTGAGCCCCGGCAATAACGCAATGTAAAATATATTCTGTGTTGGCGGGTGATGCAGCGAGGGGAGAGCGTGTCGTCAGAGGTGCTAACGCGGCGCATCTTTAACAAAGAGTACCTTGATCGTCCGAGAAAGACGGAGACGGGGAAACGTAGAGGGAGATCACAAGCGTCACGGTTTAAAGGCCAAAGCGCCCTGTGAGGTCGGACACAAGGCGGGTGGCGTGGGAGGGTGTGTCAGTCTCCACCGCGACCCGGTCGCCCTTTCACCGCTGAAGTACTTGACCTCCTCGGTGAGAGTCTTCCGCCAGGGGATATTGTTAAAAATTTCAAACTGAAAAAAAAAAAAAAGGAAACATACCGGTTTCAAAGGAAGGGACACAAAAGAAGGATGAGATGTGAAAACAACCGGTTTCCTTTTTGGACTTTAAATTTTTTATTAGTTTACAGAAGGGTGGATATCTATACATATATAAATTCTCAGATCTTGGGAAAGGAAAGACATGAGCTTTTATTTCGGTATATATTACATACTTGAGTCTGGAGCATACATGTCCAGTCCTGGACAGGCACTGTCACAGGTCCAGGTTTGACAAATTGATGATTGGCAGCTGGCAGGTAGCCTGTCGGGGCTACAAGAGGCAAGGGGATGGGGTTCCCGAGCCGCTTCAGGCTGAACCTCAAGTCGGAAACTGAAGCTCCATTTATACGACAACGTCTTTGGGCGAAGATGTAGGACAAGTCATGCTATGTTACGCTTACATGAGGACGGTATTTCTGGCGCCTTAGAGTGAAACAGTTTGGTGACAGACTCCTGGGGAGAAAGACTTGAAAACTCCTGAGTAGAAAGTGGAAAACACAATACTTTGAAAACAGGCATGGGTGCTAAAGTCGCAGACAATTAGCATTGGTGGACAATAACATTAGCCACTTTTGGACAGAAGAGTCCTAAGAAGTGTCTGGCTTGAATTTTGTTCTAGGAACTAGCCTCCTCCGGGATAAACTTTTAATTCTGCATCCCATGGACAATAAGAGACCAGGTGTGACGCAAGGGGTCTGTGACATGTACCTTAAGTGTCGTATTCAAAAACAAAATAGTTGCGACGGAAAAGGAAGATGAACACGGAGAACATGGAGAGCAAAGTTGCCACAGTGTTCAGCATGGCGGGAAGGGACTATCAGATAATTTTAAGTGTTTTTATTTTCTCCCTGCACTGCTTTTCCATGTGAGGCACCCAGCCACTCGCTTACTCCATACTTATTTTGGCCAAAATGTTCCTTTGCAAGCCCCGGAAACCACACTGTGGCGTAGCAGGCCAGAAGAGCTTGGACCTTTTTGTCGCTCCGTTTCCTGCTTGTTCCACTCATTTTTGTCGTGAGGAAACAGCTGACAGTCAACCGCAATAGTTTTTAAGAATTGCACTCCGCAGCTCACAAGAAGATTCTGGTAATCGGCATGGCTTACGCTCTCCGAGCACTTGCAGCATCACATCGTTCCAATGGAACCGTAAAAAGAACTCACCTCAGTGCCGGAGCTGAACTGGTTCTCGGAAGTAAGAACCATGGGTCCTGGTTGCCCAGATGCCCAGGGGGAAAAAAACAGCATTGTTCCTGAAAGAGGCCCTGCAGGGCAAAAGCAAGCTTTGTTAAGTCTTGGAAGCTGTGAATTGTCCACCACCTATCCTTCCCTTTTTATTGTCTCCATCTGTTTCCATTGAAGCATACGTAGTCCGAGTTTCCCTTTGTCCCATGCTAGTTTGTCATAGTCCTGCATGGCGGCTCCTTGGTAGTCCGGTTTGTCAAAATTTGGCCTTTCTATTCCCATAACCTTGTCGGTAATTCTTTCCGAGACCAGACTCCTTTGCTCTTTGTATCTAGAGAACACTAAATTCTCTCGAATTCAGTTTAGTTGAATTTTGTTTTCTGATGACCTTTTTCCCATTGAGAGGTTCTCCTTTTATGCTTTATCAAAGATTATTTTGTTTCCATTCTGTCTCGTCGTGACCGGTGGACTCTGGAGCACTGGAAGCACACGCTAGTTGAATATACCCCCCTTTGAGTTCAGAGTCGCCAGAAGCCCCAACATCAACTTATTGTTGGTCCAAACAAACACTGGAGCGCTCGCCTTTGGTGAAACTTGGGTCCAACTGCCATACCCCTGATACTGGTGACTGGCTTAGCATTTGTACTTGAGCATCATTTTCAAAAGCGACTTGAAAAAAAGAAAAAAACAGAAAATTGTCATGTGAACGGGGCCTTCCTTTCACCTCTGTTAGTTTTTTGTTTTTTTTTGGGGGGGGGGGGGGGTCAAATGGATTTACAAGGAGTTTGCCCAATGATTCCAAAATTCCAGTGTCTTTACATGCCATCTCCAGATTAGCCAAACCATAAACTGACCTTGAGGTGTGGTATGTTCCAGCTGAGGGTTGACTCACATGTGAAGTATGCTCGTCCTTCTTCTCTGGACTCTCTCAAGCAGCCTCCCATCCCAGGTCATCCGGGGTTGATTTTGAAACTCCCTTGTTTCTTCCTTGAGCACCAGGTGGACGGGCGTCTGGTTGAGACCCGCGACCCCAATGCGGCTTGTGCAGCGAAACCACTTCCGCGGAAGAAAGACACACGGAAAAGTATCAGTCCGACAATCAACATTGATCTTTGGACTTGGAAGGAAGTCAAGTGACTTTTTTGACTTGTTGGCAGCAAATCCAACCAGTTGGTTTGAGTGTATTGTTTGTTTATTCATTCATTTATTCTATCCCCGCTGTTATTGGGCGAAAACCGTGGCTCAACCTGGACCGCTCCCTGGTCGATTGACCAACATTCACCTTCTCGTTCACATGTCTGGCCAATTTCAGGGTCTCCAGTGAGCCTCCTGCATGTTATGGACTGTTGGAGGCAAACACTTGGAATACATGGGGACACCACACAGAAACGCCCCCTGTTGGAACTGGACCAGGGACCTTCTTGCGGTGAAGCGGAAGTGCAAATCAGTGTGCTTCCTTTGTGTATCGTATAGTTTATTTATATTCGCGATGAACCAAATCCTTCAGCGCAGTGGAGGAGTCCATCCTGTGGAAAGGCTAGTGGACTGAGCCAACTACAAGTTGAGGAGCATACTGTTCCATTGCGCTACCCCTGGCTACAGTAGTAGTCGTACATCGTGCTCAACTAATGCTAGCAGTGATACTTCTAATGTGACAGATGTTTTACTCTAGTAGTGTTCAGGGGTGAGGCTCCGCCCCTCCTGGATGGTCCAATGTCTGTTTTAAGGAGACTTGGGAACAAAATTTGAATTGTGAGCCAATAAAAACCGCGGGATGGCGGGCCAACCGCATCATCCATCTGCACTTTGACAGCAGTCATTTCAAAAATAAACACAGCAGCTCCAGGTCTTTCATTTTTTTTCCCTGGACAGCTTCTATTGGTGAGATTTGGCACAGCAGAAGTCCGACACGTCAAATGTGAAGCAGGTGCGATGATGGCGCGTAGATTCGATCGCCAAGTTAATTACCTGGGCGATATAACTCCAGGCTTTTCAGTGAAAAACTAAATTATATATTTTAAAAAATTTCTAATGGCTCAGCGAAAAATAAAATGGTTTTTGCGGCGCGGTGATTTCCCTGTGGTGTTGCTGGCACCTGGCTGTCAGGCCGCCAGCCCGGATGTTTGAGGCTAGCCGTTTGCAAAGAAAATGCCTACTTCGCAAAAATGTCGGCGAGTGTCCTCAAAGTTCTCGGTGGCGCAGTCGACCCGGGAACCAATTGAACGGTTTTCATATGTCTAGAGATGTTTGGATGTCCTAGTGTCCAGTCAGGATGACTTAGGAGCATGATTTGATTTTAAGAAGGTGCTGATGGATTCAGTCCATGTATGAAGTGATACTAAGGTGCAAGAGTTGTATGCCCGCGTCAACCCCGCCCGACAGAAGTCCATTCTGTCGGAGGTGAACCAAATAATTGCACCCACAGTTAAATAATGTGCAGGAAGTCCATTTGAGAGCCTAAAACGTTCAGGTGTATGAATGAGAGGGTGAATGGTTGTATGCTTCTATATGACGAGTGAATGGTTATCAATGATGATTATATGTTATTAATAAAAGTTATCAGAATGTCATTAACTAAATTGTGATATTGACTTTTGTTTGGGACTTTTGTTTGCTGGAAAATAATAACTAACTAGAGAAATACAGGAAATGGTATTTATCTTAAAAAATATCAATATTAAACAATAATGATATTTTTGCTGAATAAGGTGTAAGTAGGAAGACTGACCCTGTCACACAGTCCAGTCACAATATGCGCGCACAAATACCAGGAAACTCCCCTTATAAAATATCACAAAGTTTATTCAGTAGCCTGAAATGTGTGTGTGGGTGTGTGTGTGTGTAAGGACTGCAAAATGGCGGCAGCCTCAAAAAAACTACCAAAATGGTGACAGTTGTAGGCCGAAGGCTTCCACTTGGTGCAGCCACGTGATCATGGCTGGGAGATACAAAGAAATGAGTGGGGTGCCAATAGATAATATTCTGTGTAAATGTACGTGGATGTGCGTTTGTGTGAGAAAGAATGGAAAGCCGAGAGAATTAGAAGAGCAGCAACAAGCTGTGCTAAGTTAGCAAAGTAAAAATAGCGATGGCATGGGAATACAGCAGTGGTGGGCCGTCAGGGCCTGCAAGGCCTTCTCTGCTGGCCTAAAAGTCTGAACAACAGACTGATTTTATTTATATTTTTTCCGCGAATACTTATTAAATAATTCCAAATGGTCTGTCCGCTTCCTTTCATAACTTTTTCCTCGGCTGTGCTGCTTCCAGACATGTATTTTCATACTAAAGCATTTAACCAATCACATTTCAGCCATTATTTGTTGCGTCAAAGTCAAAGAATCAGACTCACGGGCGCTCTCGCAAAAAATAAGGGTCAATGAAACTGTTGCTTCAACCAATCAGATTTTGAGTTGCGACACCAAGGCCTTCTAGAAGGCTGCGGTAACGTTAACGTGTCACACGCCCTTTGATTAGGTAATAAGAGAGCGTACTAGCCAGAGCTAGCAGGCAGCATCTGTAGCGAGTGTCAATATAACAGCTGATTTGTCAACCCATGACGGCTGAAGGAAGAGAAGAAATGTTTGTGGTTCCAGATTTATTGTCAAGACCATTTTTAAAACGGACGTTTGAAGAAAAGCTGGACAGGGCTAAGACAGGTTGGGCAATGCCGATGCTAGCTAGCCTGTTGCTAACTGCATAATAAGATGGGTTTTAAAGCAGTCATTGTGGGGTGGATTGCTGAATGTAGCACTAGTGAAGGCCTTGGTGTGAAATGCACGTCCTGCCTCTGGAATTCAGTGAGAATGACGGGAAAACAGAAATTACAACCTCAGAATAAGACTGATCAGCTACTCATGCTTGCCCAGATAGTGACACTAGCATCTTGCAATGAGTTGATCATTGATGCGAAATTCCGGGGATGGAAGGACCAGGTCGCGTTGGTTGATTTGTGGTTGCCGACAGAAGTTAGGCGTCACATGATTTGGATCGGCGTGAAAAAAAATTGGGTTCATGCATCTCTACTCCACTTCTTATGCGCCAGAACATAGTTTCAGTGTTTCAGTTCAAAACGCAGGTTATATACGGGTTGGTGGCGCCAGTGTGTACCTCGGTACCTGGCTTTTTTGAGCAACAGAAATACGTTCAAGTAACAGAAATATGTTTTCTGTTAAAAATCTATACTTCGGGCACAATAATATCATGTCTCTATGCGACATGAATCAGGAACTGATAGGTCGTATGCCTAAACATGACATGTAAACAAGAGGGCTGGCAGTTGTATGACTTCACGTTGTGATCGACCGATGGCATCTAGCACATCGACAGCTGATATTTGTTCAAGAATCAAACAAAGCGCTCGATTCTGGCAAGCTGGAGTTACATCTGGGCTTCCACCACCTCACTCATTCACACATGTCATGTCCTAATTCCGTGATCTATTTTTTATCCTTATTGTTGTCACATCCTGCTTATCCTATTTTTCCCATTTATTTTTCTATTATGTTAACTAGATCTATATTTAACCTTGCTGTTGTTGTTATTACTCGTTTCTTCTATTCATATGTCTCTTCTGTTTTATATTTATATTCATATTTATTGATATTGTTCTTGTTGCACTGCTGTGACATTGAATTACCATATGGGGGTCAATTAATTGGGATCAGAATATTGATCCCCAGGGGAAAAAGTCGGGAAGTAAAGAATAAAATCAGGAATGATAAAAATAAAATAAAAAAACAAAGATCAAAATTAATAAATAAAAATAAAGTTCAAGTTATGTAAAAATATGTAAATATAAATAATATGATATATGGGGGTCAATTAATCAGAATCAGAATATTGATCCCCTAGGGAAAAAGAAGGGAAGAATCAAATTAGAACTCTTTATAAAAATAAAGAATAAAATCAGGAATAATAAAAATAAAATGAAAAAAAAAGCTCAAAATTATAAATAAAAATAAAATTAAAGCTATGTAAAAATATCTAAAAATAATGAATATGATATATGGGGATCAATTACTCGGGATCAGAACATTGATCCCCCAGGGAAAAAGTAGGGAAGAATCAAATTAGAACGCTATTTAAAAATAAAGGATAAAATCAGAAATAATAAAAATGAAATTAAAAAAAAATCAAAATCATAAATAAAATGAAGTTAAAGTTATGTAAAAATATGTAAAAATAAATATTATGATAAATGAGGATCAATAAATCAGAATCAGAATATTGATCACCCAGGGTAAAAGTAGGGTAGAATCAAATTAGAACTCATCTAAAAATAAAGAATAAAATCAGAAATAATAAATATAAAATAAAAAAAAAAAAAAGATCCAAATTATTAATAAAAACTAAGTTAGATAAAAATATATAATATGATATAAAATAATAAAAATCTTTTTCTATCTTAGATGAATGAATGACGCTGTTTGAACCTGACACTGCCGCTTGTTTAGAAATTCAGACCAAAAAAAAAAAAAACAAGGTAACTCTATTAAAAACACCCCGAGAATCCTTTAGAATTTCTTAACGGCATGCGTAAGCAAAGTTGAGCCCGAACACAATGATCGAGGCTGACGCACACACACACACACACACACACTCACGCAAACACACCAACACACACATTCTTGCAGTAAACAGCAAAGGCAACAAAGGGTCCTGCGCCGTCACACCGGTTTTTACCGGCCACAACAGACACAAAAATCAATAGCAGTAACCTGTTAGCAGTAGCAATCAACCCCGAGTCTAATAAGGGTCAATTTCCTGCGTGAGGTCGGCGCCGGGAAGGACCGCGGCTCCTCTCCGAGGACTCTGCGTCTCCCAACCCCCTGCTTCGGGCGCGAAAAACTGAAGAGCGCCGATGCAAAGTGCTTGCTTGACCCAAGGTCAGTCAATCAGGCTCGGGCGCCGGCGGCGGGCGCGTCGCTGGAGGGCCGGCATTTTGCCATTACATCAATCCCTCTCCCTTCAAAAGCAATTCCAGCTCATCAATACCGCAGCCATTGTGCAGAGCAGACATGGCCACGAGGGCCAATCAATGCTCATATATCCCCCATGTGTAGGTGCTCTTTGTCTCCTGCAAGGGCGGGGAAGGGAATTTACCAAGGCGCAGCTTCTCATCCGGAGGCGAGGCTTATTTATCGGAGGTTGGGGATGTTCGGCGCGGCTAATATGACAAAGGTACGAGGCGACAATATTTACGCATTAGCGCGGGGGTTTGTTAATTGAACTGCTTTAAGCGATATGGCGGTTGTTTTTCGCCGCTACTATTTGGCGCTTTGTTGAATTGGAGACAGAGGTTTGGGTAAAAGTGCCTGAGGAAATTCTAAAAAATAAATAAATAAGAATATCTAAAAAAATAAATAACAAAAAATATATATATATTTTTTTTTGCCTTTAGCTTCCTCCCTTCCTCTTGCACTCGCAGGGAGCAAGGGCGATCCATAATTTCCCACCCACAAGGACTCCTCGCTTTCTCTACACTTTGCTCACCTCGGGAAAAGTGTAATTTAATTTCCATCTCCCAACGCCGCGCGGGAGGAAACAAACAAGCGTCCGGCACACACGCAATTGTTTGTTTCCTTTTGAAATTGTCAGTAGCTTTTTCTTTTTTTTTTTTTTTTTTCCCATGTCCTCCAGAAACATTAGCAGGCAGGAAGATCGCACCGGCTCAAATTACACTCCGGTCGCATATCAGCTATTTTAAATTGAAAGAAAGGGTAACAGAAGGGAGGATGAGGCAGTATGTGAACGAACACGTGAATCATTTCAAAGTTAGCGAGCGAGTATTTTCTTTTTATTAAACCAGAAATGACTCGTACCCTCTTTTGTTTCTGCGTCTGCACCTAAAAGCGCCAATGGGGGAACGGAAAGCATTGATTTTCAAAGTTCATTCACTTACCTGTTTGCAGATGACATTGTGATCTGTGACGAGAGCACAGAAAAGGTTGAGGAACAACTCGGGAGGTGGAGGTATGCTCTGGAAAGGAGAGGAAAGAAAGTTAGTCGCAGCAAGACAGAATATAAGTGTGCGAATGAGAGGAACTCGGGTGGAGCGATGAGGGTACAGGGAGTGGAGATCAAGAAGTTGGAGGATTTCAGGTACTTGGGGTCAACAGTCTAGACCAGTGGTTCTTCACCTTGTTGGAGGTACTGAACCCCACCTGTTTTACATGCGCATTCACCGAACCCTTCTTTATTGGATGGAGGATCGTTTCGTTGATGGGTACAAAGAACAGGCGGAGTAGCCTTTTCATGGAATCTGGCTCCCTTCACCTTGAATCCAGCAAGCGCTATGTTCTCGTAGTTCCCATCTCCATGCAGCTGAAGGAAGCCTTCCCTTAGTTTTGCCGGTGCTGGACTAGAATTGCTCATCTTGTCTTTGCAAGTCATGCAGTTCGGACATCGATTCCAATCACGCTCCGTCATACATGTGAATCCGTATTGTGCGTGTTCTTCCGACCGCTTTCTTTTTTTGCCCGACATAATTAGTATGAAGGGATTAAAATATTAAGAAAGAAATCACATGACGTACCATCACGACAGTCACAAGTTACAACAACTGAGCGCGCCAAAATCCCCGCAGCACGGATAGGCCGAGCTATGTAGCGTGATCACCTGCAGCCAGTGATGTCATCACCAATGTGTGTCTTGACCTCCGCCGAACCCCTGGGGTTCGATCGAACCCAGGTTAAGAACCACTGGTCTAGAGCAACGGAGAGTATGGAAAAGAGGTGAAGAGACGGGTCCAAGCAGGTTGGAATGGGTGGAGAAAAGTGTCAGGGGTAGAAAGAGATAGAAGACCATCGGCCAGAATAAAAGGGAAGGTGTACAAGACAGTGGTGAGACCAGCGATGATGTTTGGACTAGAAACAGTTCCAATGCCTAAAAGACAGCAGGCAGAACTAGAGGTTGCAGAGATGAAGTTGTTGAGGTTCTCTTTGGGAGTGACCAGGATGGAGAGGATCAGGAATGAGTCTATCGTGAGTCTATCAATGTTTTGGAGAGAAGGTCAGAGAAGCCAGACTGAGATGGTTGGGTCATGGACAGAGGAGGGATAGTGAATATATTGGTAGACGGATGCTGGAATTGGAGCTGCCAGGCAGGAGGTCTCGAGGAGGACCAAAGAGAAGATTTATGGACGTAGAGAGAGAGGGTTTGAAGGTAGATGATGTGAGAGAGGAGGATACAGAGAATAGGGTTAGATGGAGAAGGTGGATTTGCTGTGAAGACCCCTGAAGGGAAAAGACCAAAGGAAAGGAAGAATTTGTCACAGGGGTGCAGGACATGTATGACCAAGACAATGTGATGACGGCGATGGCTTAAATATGAACACTCTGTTCATGTCTAGACCATGGTGAAGATCTGGGTAGAAGGTTGATGAAGGTGGAGCTGCCAGGCAGGAGGTCTGGAGGAAGACCAGGGAGAAGATTTATGGACGTAGTGAGAGAAGCTATGAAGGTAGTTGGTGTGAGAGAGGAGGATCCAGAGAATAGGGTCAGATGGAGAAGGTTGATTCGCTGTGGCGACCCTTGAAGGGAAAAGCCGAAAGGAGAAGAAGAAGAAGTTCACTTCCTATTCTTCTACTTAGCATACATACTCAGTTAGGTTGGACTCGATTGGTTGTCTCCCTAATCACGTGTGAACGTTAGCCTGACTGGCTAACTGCTAACAGTGCATAAAAAAGCAAACAGAAGTGACTTTATTTATTATGCGGTGTGTATATACATGCTTTATATTTTATTGATAACTTAGCTACAGCTTTGAAAGGAATGAAAGGATAATTTGTACACTCTGATGTCCATCAAGCTATCTTTACAAACACGTCCAGAAAGGGGCGCCATCAGAACAACATAAGAGACGTAAGTTTGGGCCGGTCTTCGGTTAATTTTGGTAAACAACTTCATAAGCAGTATTTCCAGAAGAGAGTTTGGGTATAACAACTTGGAGAGTTCCCAGATCACATCAGTCCCAGCAATGACCCCAGGGACGTTCAGTTGCAGCAGAGGAGCCAGACGCTTTTAACTTCGCTTTCTTTGTTCATTAATTTTCTAAGCAATTAATTCTGCTTGCTTCCAATGTGCTCCGAGAGAAGTCCAGTCTGTGCAAAAAAGTAATTTAGAGAGTTTGGATTCACGCGAGAAAAACACAATGCAAAGGTGAAACAGTTGGTTAGCCTGGAAGCTAGCGAGGAGTCGTATTGATCATGATGATCACGTTACCAAAGCAAATGCGACGACTGGAGGTAAAGACTCTCCTTCGTTTAATGTAGCGTTGTCTGATTTATCACAAAAATCCATTCATCTATTGTCTTATTTGGGAGAAGCCTAGACCTCTCTCTCTCCCCGGCCACTTGGTCCAGCTCTGGATCCCGAGGCATTCCCAGGCCAGCCTAGAGACATCGTCCCTCCATCGTATCCTGGGTCTTCCCCGGGGCCCGGAACAACTCACTAGGCAGGTGTTCAGGATGCATCCTTCAGCTGGTGACCATAAGTGAGGGTAGGGGGTTGGGAGAGGGTAGGAACGTAGATCCATTGGTAAATTGCGAGCTCCACATTCTGGCTTCACCAGGACAGACCGATGCCGAGTCCGCATCACTGCTTACGCCGCACCGATCAGCCAGTTGATCTCCCGTTCCATCTTTCTGTCACTCATGAACAAGCCACTGGAGATACCTGAACTCCTCCACTTGGGATGGGACCTCGTTCCCGACCTGCAGTGAACAATCCACCTGTGTCCGGTTGAGCACCGTGGTTTTGATTTGGAGGTGCTGCTCTTCATCCCGAACGCTTCACATTCAGCTGTGACCGGCTCCAGCGAGGGCTGCAGATCACGGTCTGGTTAACCACATCATCTGCAAAAAGCAGAGATCCAATTTTGAGGAATCCCCTCAGCACCTTGGCTGCGCCTAGAAATTCTGTCCATAAAAGTTATGGACAGAATTATCGTCAAAGAGCAGCCCGGGTGGAGTCCAACCCTCACTGATAACGAGTCTGACTTACAACCGGCAACGCGGACCATGCACTGGCACCGCTCATACGGCCCGAGTACAGGGTTCGATACCCTGTACTCCCTGACCCCCCTTTCAATTTCCTGCACAACACAGTTCAATGCCTTTTCTGGGTCCTCAAAACACATGTAGACTGGTTGGGCCCAAAAGGACCCTGCTAAGGGTGGAGAGCTGGTCCACTGTTCCACAACCAGGACAAAAAACACATTGGGGACCCTCTTCTCCAGCACCCCTGAGTAGACTTTTCCGGGGAGGCCGAAGAGTGAGATCCCCCTGGAGTTGGAGGCCACCCTTTTTAAAGAGGGGGATCACCACTGCAGTCGGCAAATCCAACGGCACTGCCCCTGCCTTCCACGTGATCCTGCAGAGGCCTGTCAGCCATGACAGCCCCACAGAGTCTTGAGGAACCCAGGGCGGATGTAATCTACCCCCGGGGCCCTGCTAACAAGGAGCTCTCTGACTACATCTGCAACTTCAGCCCCGGAAATAGGGAGTCCACCCCAGAGTCCCCCAACTCTGGAAGGCATACCGTCACTGTGATTGAGGAGACCTCGGAAGTACTCCCTCCCCCGATCCGCAATGTTCTAGGTTGATGTCAGCAGCCCACCCATCCACGGTACACAGTGTTGATGGCGTACTGCTAATTTCAGCAATCACAAACATAGCTGTATCCCCTGAGTGGGTACATTTTACCTGTTGCCAGTTATATTGCTAAATTACAGAGCAATAGTATGACTAGACAAGCCAAAAAAAGGGAGCAGGTTAATGTTCTTTAAAACTGCCAGCCTGGAGGCTTCACTTTGACAACGAGGGCACCGTCAAAACAGCCAAAATAACCTCCGCTGGAGGTCCTGGTGCCTGTGGAATTGACATCTGTTCATTTGTTGGACCAATAAGAAGAGGCTTTACCTCTAAATTTTCTTGTCACCTCTCCACAAATTCTGTCGTTAAACAATTACAGGCATATCGGTATTCAACTAAAACGTGCTCAACAGTTATACTCCTTTATGAAATTAGCTGTTAAAATAAAAAAAGGGACATTTCTTCTGTGGCGAACGGTGGCCCCGGCGTCCCCGGCGTCGTCTCCTCCACATGGCTGCTCTCGGAATTGGATCTTTTATCTGTTCTCATTCCATGTGTGATGACCTCGCGCAGACATCATTTCATTCTCCATTATCCCCGTCACTTCGGCAGCGCGGTCGTCCCCGCCCCCACCCCCCGACACAAGATGTTTATCACACAATAACGGCGTCTGATGAAGGCTTGACCGACACCCCGAGCTTCAAACAACCGTTGCGTAAACCGAGTCGAGGCGCGGAGCTGGAAACCAAATGGCTTCTGTGGCCCGAAAAACAACAAAAGCCACATATCGGCGTTTGAAGAACTTTGAGACGGCTTGACACGAACTTCAGACGGGTCCCCACGACGCTCCGCGCTCCCTAAAAAAGGGGTCGAGTGCTTTCGGCTTTTTGTTTTTTGCAGATGTCGTTGAAGACGTGATCGGGGTAACAAAGCAGGAAGAAGCTAAAAAGGCGTGTGAATCGACTGGATTGGGATTTTCTCTCTGATATGCAGATGATATAAGACTCAGACAGGTTGAAGGGACCTAGTTCTTTTGGAAAATAGAAAAATCTTGGGATCAAAAATTTGGGCTACTCAGAACTGTTGCCCCTCTGGAACCTAGAGGGCGAAGCCGCGAACGCCCTTCGGCGCTACGTTTTCCTTTTCCCGCCACTGGTACTTCTCTATCGGCAATTGGTTTTCTTCCGCCTTCCATTTTTGGAACCGACCCGACTGGACCGCTCAACTGTGACCCCGCCCTTTGGAATCGGGACCACAGCCTGGAATCAGCGGGACTCCATTTTGGCCCAGTCGGTGTCTATATGGGAGGGCGCCGATATTAGAAACCGATTGGACTTTGAAATGCTTGTTGCCGCTGCCAAGCCGGTGCCCCACTTATAAATGGGAGCAGTCCGAAAACGGGACCGGGACCGCTCCGAGGAATATATAGCACATCTGTGTATTTATTTTTTTCTCCCCTTGGAATCTTTTTTGGATCTATTTCTTTGTCGTGCCTTGTTTTTGCAGCCAAGCTGTGAATAGTAAGCGGAAGGCGGTGTTACTGAAAAACAAACAAACGGAAAAAAAAAATAACCAAAACAACGGGGGCGGTTATCGCCGAAATGCGGGACAGCGGCTGGAGATGAAGGCGTGCGGGCTGACACTGACAGCGTCTGATTGACAGCTGGGTGAGGTGTTTGCTCTCTGAAGTGCAGACGAGGAGTTAAGGGGGTGCAGAGAGGGGGTAGCTTGGCGAGGAAGAGGAGACCTCACACCTCAGGGAGGTGACTGAACAAAGTCATGGAAAGTTTGGTTGCAGTTGAAGAGCTGACAACGGGCGATGTGCACTGATGTCACTAGAATTTTATGCACGTTTATATATATATAAACTTTAAAGCGGTATATATCCTTTCCATCTTGGGTGCGGTCCGATGACACTATTGTTTTAGGGATTGAAATGCAAAAAAACGGAACACCTGCCCTTTGGTCGGAGCGGTTAGCATCCCATGCTGTGATGGTTGTGGGTTCCGAACACGGCTGAAAAAATGAATTTGTCGATGATTGCTGTGGCGCACTTGGTGCTAAGCATACCGTGCAAGGTGCTAAGCATACCATTGGGAGCAAGCAGAGGGGGGTCGGTGTCTGGACCGATGACACTTCAGCGTGCAGGGGGGGTCCTGGGAATTAAACTGCCAATCTTCCATTTCGGAGAGGCGCCTATCATATCAGGTAGGCGCCTACCGTTTTTTGGCAATTGTTGTAAAATACCATCTTCTTCTTTCATTTAGGCCAGTGGTCCCCGACCCCTGGTACCTGTCCGTGGATCAATTGGTACCGGGCCACCCGAGAGATAATCAAAAATTTCTGTTGGATTTATTATCTGAGTCTGAACAATCATTATTTTAAAAAATCTTTTATTTTGAAAAATGACCCGAATCTCCCGGTTACATCATCAGCGCCAAAAATGTAACCCACAAGCCAGTAAAATGAGTGAAAAACAGACGTCGGACAGCGAGTTTCTTTTCGAAGGGGAAAAGGTCCTGTGAAGAGATAGAAGAAGGACCTAAAACTTCCAAGAAAAAGAAAGATTTAACCAGGGGTTCAACTTGAAATGTGGATTTATTCGTAACAGGCATAATATGCGGCAATGAGGCAATTAAGCCTTCATTATACTCATGCTATGTTGTTGGCGCAATGTTACAAGGAAGCTGCTAATAAAGCTGCATACAAGTACACGGTGGATTCACATTTATTATCATAGTCGCAATATAAACAATCTACGTGTACCCTTTTCTAGCATCAATATATTCACAATCCCTTCTCTGTAGATGACCAAACCATTTTGGTTTGGCATCCCTGACCTCCTGACCAGGGGGACATGTACTGTCCACCTGATGAACTCATTCCTGATCCTATCCATCCTGGCCACTCCCAAAGAGAACCTCAACATCTTCATATCTGCAACTGCCAGCTCTGCCTCCTGTCTTTTCTCATTGTCACAGTTTGTAGGCCGTACAGCATCGCTGATCTCACTACTGTCTTGTACACCTTTCCTTTCATTCTGGCTGATAGTCTTCTATCTCTTTCTACCCCTGACACTTTTCTCCACCCATTCCAACCTGCTTGGACCCGTCTCTTCACCTCTTTTCCACGCTCTCCGTTGCTCTAGACTGTTGACCCCGAGTACCTGAAATCCTTCAACTTCTTGATCTCCACTCCCTGTAGCCTCACCGCTCCACCCGAGTTCCTCTCATTCACACATGGATACTCTGTCTTGCTGCAACTAACCTTCATTCCACTCCTGTCCAGAGCATACCTCCACCTCTCTAGATTTTCCTCAACCTGTTCCCCGCGCTCACTGCATATCACAATGTCATCCGCAAACATCTTGGTCCCTAGAGATTCCTGTCTAGCCTCATCCGTCAGCCTGTCCCCTTGATGAACTCATTCCGAATCCTATCCATCCTTGTCACTCCCAAAGAGAACCTCAACATCTTCATCTCTGCTGCTTCCAGCTCTGCTTCTTGTCTTTTCCTCAATGCCACTGCTTCTAAACCACATCGCACTGCCTTTCCTTTCATATAAAATACCATAAAAATACATTACATAAAAAGTTTGAAGGTCTGAACTGTTCACAAATAACCATTCAATCGATCATTCCCTATCTACATCCATTAACTGTACCGCTTATCCTGCATTTATTATCTATGCCCTTATCCTGCTCCTGCGGAGGTGGGTGTAGCCTATCGCAGCTTTCATTGGACCCATTTGGACCAGTTGCCAATTTGCGCCATACAACTAGTCACCCTCTTGTTCACAATTTAGAGTCTCCAAATAACCTCTCGCGTGGTTCGGAATTAAACCAGGGACTTTCTTGGTGTGAGGCAGGAGCGCTAACCACTCTATCACTGCCCCAAAAACCTCTTCTTGAACCACTGAAAGAGCAGAGCATCCGCAAATATGAAGAGAGTGACTCATTTTTTGATATACTTTGTCAATTAAATTGTCCACAAGCGTGGATTTTATTCTCCGTCCCGCACACAGAGCCCTCACCGCCGGTACAATCCCCAAACTTCTTTGTCCTTCCCCTCTGGCGGAGCAGGATCCACTCGTTATTCCGCTCAAGCTGCCACGACGTGACGGAGTCGCTGTTGTTTGTTTCGCCCGAGCGTTGCTCATTTGTTTACATCCCCGCGCTCTCCGCCATGAGTCGACGCCTGACCTCCGACCCTGCCGGCGACAAGGCTCCGGATCTACTTTGGTCCTCCGACATGAAAACAAACAAACAAAGCGGTTCGGACAACGAGGACCTGAACGCGACCCGGTTGACTTCGACTTTCTACCTGGGCGTCGTACGTCAGAAGACCCCGTCGCGTGTTTCGTCTGACAATGTGGAACATCGTTCTGACACGAGAACGCCGGCCTTCTACTTCCTTTTGCTTCTGCGCGTGATCTTGACTCACTTTCGGCGCAATCTCATTTATTTCTCCGCCTCGAAGACTGGGAAAACATCGGCGGCCGTATCCGGGTCTTTGATGGTCGTTATAAAAAAAAAAAAAAAAGGGAAAATGTCTGCAAACACATCTTCACCAATGCGCTTCATGCTTGATGTCGTCTAGCTTTCGTTTCTTCAAGCTCCGATCAATAACTTCTTTTGATCCCCCGTCGTCAAGAGCTTTGCTCATAATGAACTTGGTCTTAATGAACTTTTTCAAAATAGCTTTCTTTTCCTTTTTTTTTTTCCCCCTCACTCAAGTCGCCCTCTTTCATTCTCGTAATTTTCCTCCCCTTTACATCCCCGGCCCCCTCCTTTATCTCCTCGCTCCCTATTGATTCCCCTCATCTGTGACTCTTGATTTGCCTTAATGATGACATTCGACGCAGTATGCTAATCAGCTCAAATGGTTTCTCCGCCGCGGGTTGGCGGCGGATCCCCGGAGGGGCCGGGGGGAACCGGTACCGACGCCTTCCGCCATTTGCATATCTGGAGTTCTCATAGATCATTTCCGCAAGACTCTGGGTACCACCTTTAGCCGGGCGCTAACCCAGTACCGCTGCTCTCGTGACACTGGAAAGCGCTGCACTGCAAGCGATACCGAAGGGGTCACGTGACAACACAGATCCATTAGCGCCAGGACTTCGCAACACCCGGGAGTTTTTCTCTCTTTATATCTTATTTATAGTGCTGGCGGCGGCTGAATGCGCCTGGAATGGGAAACGTGTTCCTCTATGTGATGTATACACTTGAGAGTGACACGCGGAGACAGCTAACGCTGCTATTTATACACGCCGTTCCACAACGCCAGCGTCACCCGCCAGGTTACGGACCAGCGATCTCCTCATGTTTTCGCACCGGCTGCCTGATGGGGGCGTGCAAGCTCCGTGACGGAGGATGGAGACGAAAATTTTGGATTTAGCTGCTGCGGGTCAGGACAATTGGGAGATTTGAATAGATTTGAGTTGCATATTTACATGGTAATCTTGGGATTTTCCTGTCCAAAGCAAATAAACCAACCAGAAATTCATCAGCTGATTAAAGTAATAATTTTTATGTTATTATATTTATCAATCTCATATTGATCATCAGTTATTGATGATTTTTATGATATGAGGGGGTGAGTGGTCTAATGTCTCTATATGACGTAAGCAGTGAAGTGCTCTCTGTAAGAGAAAAAAATGTGAAACGAAAAAAAAACATTAAATGGTTATATTTATCAGTGAGTTGCACTCTAAACGTATTTTTTATTCAGTTTTTCTATTCAAAATCGCTGAATTTTCACATACATTGTTCAAATACTGAGAAGGGATGTGTGGTGAGGCAGCGGACTGTTGAGCCTCAATGTCGATTGAACAATGACGGCTGCACTAAGACCGGATCGCTGTCTCTCTGTATGTCGCTATTAAAATGTTGAAATGTTGTTGCTGTATGAACTACATTTCGAATGTACAGTGTTTTATTTTTTCAATAACCGTATGTGTGTGTTACTATTTTTTGGGGCTGAGCGATCATAAAACAGCTGCAGAGAGCCACTAAGTGAGGCACGCAGTTCTCCTGCCTCATGGTAGGGGGCGCTTGTGATTTCAGGGATTCTCCTTGCGAATACAGTGACAGAATGCTACAGTTAGCAAGTCAATGCTACCATCCATTCATTTTTTTTCTTCTCCTTACTTTCAAAATGGAGGATTACATCTCTAAACTTGGACAATTTTCTACATTGGACTTTATATCCAAGCAGGAGGTGATAATTAAAGGAAGAGGAACGCCAGTGCTAAAGCGTTTGCTGTCGACTAAGGGACAGAAGACTCTTTTGAAACGGAGTGGTGACGAAAAAGGCTGGCTGTGTGGGCGTCTAGCAAGAAACCGCCTTTTCTGCTTTTCCTGCCTTCTTTTCTCAACTCGTGGACTCAGGTGGGATTGTGATCTAAATCTGATGAAGTCAGTACCTCACCAGCCACGAGCCTCACAGAAGGTCACCGGATCTAAGAATGATAGAGTGAAGAGTTGTATGTCTCGGGTGCTCAGCACAGGGAGACGCCCAATGATTTTCTTAAAATTCAAAGTTGGAAGAAGATCTTAGAGTGTTAAGTGGTCAAAAGGCGGTCGGTCTTTTCCGAGTCTTGAACATAGGACAATGTCTAATATGTTTGGTAATATCCCAATCCTTTCGGTCTTACTGTGACGTAGAACAATCGACAACCAATAGATGAGTTCCAACCAAACCGGGAACGGCGAAGGACTTTCTGTTTTTTGTGGAAACAGAACTGGACGGTGGAGCTGAGGGCAGAACAGCTTGGACATACTCAACTCGAAGGAAAAGCGATGGACTGAAATAGCAAAGACTCTGCAAATACCCTAAAACCAGGTGTCAAACTCTGGCCCGCAGGCCAAATTTGGCCCACAGAGTAATAATATTTGACCTGCGAAGCCATACCGTATGACTATAAGCCCTGCGCCTTGGTACCACCAGTACTACAAATGTTTTGGCACGAAAATCACGACATGACCCACTAAGGCTCTCTCCTCTGTTGACAGCTGTCATAGCGACCTTATGATAAGAATGGAACCGTGCTACCCCTCCGAAAAGTAGAGAAAAAGGCAGAAAACCGGAGCTTTCTGGACAGGTGGGAGGCAGAATATCTGTTTATATTTGTAAAAGACAGACTTTTTTGTCTTCTATGTGGAGTCAATGTGGCTATAACTAAGATGACACTATGAAACGAAACAAGACAAATACAATGACTTGGACATGAAAAGATGTTTGGTTTAATACGGTGTTAAAAAAATATTAGACTTGAAATTTAATTTAGAAGGCTGCAAATAAAAAGGCATACCATTTTCATTCACATTTTATTTGATAAGAATTAAATGCCATTGATGTGTTTTCTTTTTTATTTGAATTTCCTATTAAGCTTGGCTTGTTCCATATTAAGCAAAACTTGTTTGGATTGGTTATATCTGGAGGAAGATATTTTTTCAATAAATATCAAATTTGGTCTTCAACTTTGTCCCGATTTTGAATTTTTGCTCACTGTGTATTTGAGTTTGACACATTAGATTCACAATCCGTAAAATCTCGAAGCTGGGATGTGCCGAAAACCTCTAAAAACTTGGATGTGAGCGGGTGTAAGACGATAGTTTTCCAAATCTTCATAAAGTTTTTGCATGTACAGGTGGCTTGAGACCTGTGATTGACAGGTGAGCGGTCAAGGTTAAACCCCGCCTCTTTCCCCCATGCCAGCCGGGATTGGCTCCACCCACTCCCCGCGTAGACGATAACCAGTCAAGAAAATAAATGGGTTCTGTTGTGTTTTCCACATTACCGTATTTTTGCACTTTAAGGCGCACCAGATTATAAGGCGCACCTTCAATGAATGGCCTATTTAATTTTTTTTTTTCATATATAAGGCGCACTGCATATTTTTTCAAAAAATATCAAATTTGGTCCTCAACTTTGTCCCAATTTGAATTTTTGCTCACTGTGTATTTGAGTTTGACACATTAGATTCACAATCTGTAAAATCTCGAAGCTGGGATGCGCCGAAAACCTCTAAAAACTTGGATGTGAGCGGGTGTGAGACGATAGTTTTCCAAATCTTCATAAAGTTTTTGCATGTACAGGTGGCTTGAGACCTGTGATTGACAGGTGAGCGGTCAAGGTTAAACCCCGCCTCTTTCCCCCATGCCAGCCGGGATTGGCTCCACCCACTCCCCGTGTAGACGATAACCAGTCAAGAAAATAAATGGGTTCTGTTGTGTTTTACACATTACCGTATTTTCGCACTATAAGGCGCACCAGATTATAAGGCGCACCTTCAATGAATGGCCTATTTTAACATTTTTTTCATATATAAGGCGCACTGCATTATAAGGCGCATAGAATACAAGCTACAGTAATGGCTGGGGTTGCGTTATGCATCCACTTAATGGAGCTGCGCTAAAGGGAATGTCAACAAAACAGTCAGATAAGTCAGTCAAACTTTATAAATAGAATACAAACCAACGTTCTGACAACTCCGTTCACTCCCAAAACAAGTTAGTGCATTCAAAATATGCTACAGCACGTCCCGGTAGCTCTTTTTGTTATTTTTGCCGCCTTCGTTGAAATGATGTATTTCCAACTCCATTCGTCACAGTTCAAAGCGTTTCATAAAACGAAAGCACCAAGAGGGACCGCCTCTAAATTCACTGATGTTCATGTCGCTAGCTAGCGCCTTCATTTGAATAGTGACTGTAGAGACGCTTCTACCTGCAGCTCTCCGTTCAACAACTCACTGTTCAAGTTTGTCCTCTATCTATAGCCATCTTGCTTTGTTACCTCGGAAACTCTGTTTAGTCTTCTTTACTCGCAGGTCATGTTGTCGCTTCCTCCACTTCCGCACCATTGATTCGTTAATGTTGAATTCTCTCGCCGCTGCTCTATTCCCATGTTCTACTGCGTGACCTTGCGTTTAAACTCTGCGTCATAAGCGTATCTCTTGAAAGGTGCCATTTTGGGGTTTTTTCACACACACACACACACACACACACAAATGGAAATGAAAATGCACCCTTCTCGCAGTCATATATCCCAGTATGCACTGCGTGCTACTTCTTCTACGGGAGAAAATAGAGTCAGGGGCTGCTTCCCGTAGTTGCGAGACCTGTTGCGTCTCAATATTGATCCATATATAAGGCGCACCTGATTATAAGGCGCACTGTCGGTTTTTGAGAAGATTTAAGGCTTTTAAGTGCGCCTTATAGTGCGGAAAATACGGTATTTTACAAATATTTGTATTTTCAACTCTCTAGATTGAATCCCATTGACAAGGAATGAATGGATGGATGATTGTAAGGTAAACACTTGGAAGTGAAGGGACGGGTAAAAAAAAACCCAACGAAACTCAACCCGGCGGGCGGATCCATCTCTTGCGGCCGGCTGGCAAGGGAGATATGTCCACCGCCGTCCCGGAGCTTGTCAATCACCCGCTCAAGCATCCTGTCAATTTATTCCCCCCGTGAGGTGACTTGCCGTCTGATTGGCTCCTGGTCAGGCGTCGCCGCGGCCTCGACGTCTCCGACCATGAAAGGTCCATTCAGTCATCCAGCAAAAAAAAAAAAAGAAAAAAAAAAAAATCACCTTCACACTCCTTCCTGTCGTGCATTCCAAACACACACTTAGCTCGAATTAAGCTCTGAGGGGAGTGTGTGGCTCTGTGTGTGTGTGTGTGTGTGTGTGTGCATCTGTGTGTGTGCATGTCAAAAGGGGAGACCTCGGCTTGACGGACATACAGGGACACCTTGGTCGTCTGTGGGTTTAATCAAAAACACATAAAAAAAATAAATGAAAAAAAAAGTTGTATGTACATATAAATCTATGTAATATTCATATATACATACTATAATTCATCATAGTTTATATATTTATTTGTATCTATATTTATATGTGGATTTACTCAAAAATACATGAAAAATAAAATATATCGCTACATTTATATAAAACCCATATACAGTATATCGATATCGATATATATGATATATATATGTATGTAAAAATAAAATATTTATATAATGTATGTTTTTATAATATTTTATTATAATATTATAATATTTCTTATTCTCCCTCCTTTTTTTTACTGTTAATACAATTTCCTACTATCATTTATTATTGTTATGTTTTACTTGAGACTGGCACAACGATTTCCTTTGGGATAAATAAAGTTGTTGTTGTTGTTGTTGTTTTTGTTCTTCTTCTTCTTCTTCTTCTTCTTCTTCTTCTTCTTCTTCTTCTTCTTCTTCTTCTTCTTCTTCTTCTTCTTCTTCTTATCATATATATCATACGTGGATTTTATTAAAAAAACATCAAAAATAATAATTAAAGTATATCTTTGTGTTCATAAAAGTACAAAAATGTATATACGTAAATATATATCAGAAATCGAGGTTCATCAGAATTTTATTGTAGTACAATATATAATGTTAAAATGTACACACAAACACACACATATATATATATATATATATATATATACATAATAAGATTAATAAAAATTAATATATGAATAAGGAAAGGTTATTCATTTCATATGTAATATCATACTTCCTTTTCTCGGAGGTTCTCCGGGTTTCTTCCCACAAGCCAAAAACCTGCAGGATGTTTGCCGGGGACACTGAATTACCCAGATGAGTTAATAAGGGAGTGAATTGTTGGATGTCTCGAAATAAAATATGAATGAACAGGTTTCCCTTTGACCAGCCTCTTGTCCAATCTCAGGCTCCGGCCCCCCCGCCGCCCTCGCTGCAGGAAAAGCGGTGTAGATAATGAATGAATAAACCCCGCGCTCACAGCCGGCCCAGATGTCCGGAGACTCCACGTATAAACAAACGTGGAAGCCGATGACACTATTTTTTATTTTGACAGTTTTGTACGTTTTCTAGGGCGGATTGCGAGAAAGAAAAAAAAAAAAACAAAACAAAAAAACAAAGAAAGACATCTGGTCCGTCACCCCTGTTGGCCAGAGGAGAAGCTCCTATCAAAATATTGGAAGGAAAGGTTTTAAAGATTGTTATGTTCAGCTAAAAATTGTCGCTGCTGGGCTCAGATATATAAAGCTTATTAGTTTATTAGTTGAGGTCGTCAAGTGACGAGAAACTTCGGTGCTAAAACCCCGACTACAGGGATGGTGATCAATATAATCGGATCCGTTTTTGACTCTCTGAATCAATTGAACGAATCAAACGAATCCTCTCCAGATGAACCGTTTGAAATGGCTCGATTGGAGTTTTGCAGGCGACCACTAGAAGTTCACCGACCCCATCATTACCTATGTTATTTTTCTAAAATAATAACAGTATCACTGAATAATGCTAATAATGATAATAAAAATGATAATAAAAAAAAACATAATAATTTAAAAAATAAGATGAAAACATAAAAAGAAAAATAACAACACCAAAAATTATAATACGAACGTCAATAAAAATGATGACATAAATATTAATAATATTGATAACAATAATAATAATAATCATCATCATCATAACAATAACAAAAACAATAATAATATTGATAATAATGATAATGCAATAATAACATTCATCATCATGCCTATAATCGTAATCAGAATCATACTTACGATGGACAATAATAATAATAACAAATAATAATAATAACAATAATTATTATTATTATTATAATAATTATACTGATGATGATAATAATAATAATTGTTCTCATGTTATTATTATTATATATCATTATATTATAAAATATGTTGTATATATTATATATTATATAGTATTATATTATAATATATATAAATATATAACTTATTTTATATTTTATATTATATCACACCATATTATGATATATCTTTTATATATTATATATTATTTTATTATAATAAAATGTATTATAATTTAATTTGATACAGGTCATTATTACTGACCCTCATATTCATACTGTCTCCACCTCACTCTTTTTTTTTTTCTTTCTTCATCTTTTTTGTCTCGCTTTCTATCTTTTTACGAGGCAGAAGGCCGCCCGCATCGATCTCGGATCCGTCCGAGCTTTCTGCTGTCGCGATGAAATTGTGATTTGGTGGTATGAATAAAATCTGAGCTTGCTGCCTCAAAGCCTTTTACTCTAGATTCACCCATTCGGAGGCGATGGGAATCCGTGACGGTCAGTGTGTAGGGTTCATTTCCTCTCCTGCTCTTGCGCGCCTTCGTACAGCTGATTCATTTATTTATACCACGGTGGGGGGGAACGTTCACGCACACACCAGTCCACCATGGTGGTCCTGGAAGCGACCGGAGCAAATAAATACCTCGCCGACAAAGCGCTTGAAAAAAAAATAATGAAAATGGAGCGGGATTACGTCTAATGTTTTGGGTTTAATGGGTGCAAAACAAGAGGCTGAATCAAAAGACTACAGAACACTTGGTGTGTTTAAGCGACGATGATGATAAAAGGACAAATCTGTTTGATTTATCCTCCGGTTGCCGGGGAAACTGAATAATTGTAGACCAAACAGAGTCGGTTTCCCCGCTCAGGTCAATAAATGTTTCCGTTTCACTTCCTGTTTTTAAAGTGGTTCATCCTGATAGAGAAGGGAAGAGCCAGAAGCTTCTTGTTTACATATGACAGCGAGCCTGCAGACCACCGTAGGTCCTTTATAAACCTGGGCGTTTGCGATTGATTGACAGCTGTCAGTCAATTTGTCAACCACTTAAATCCCGCCTCTTATTTCCATCAAGCATATCCGACATTTTGCACTCCTCTCGAAGCATACAAGTGCAGTTGCCGGAGAGGGTACTGGCAGGCTTTCGGTACGTCCCAGCTGGGGTCACATGGCCTGTATGGAGGCCGCTGGCAGGAAGCTGATTGGACCAGGAAGTGAGGGGCGTGGCTTCAGCGAGCAAGCAGGTGAAACCTACTGGCAATCAAAGAGGAGGCAACGCAAACGAAGACAGGGAGTAAGATGGACGCGTGACAAATAAAGACTATCCGATAAGAGACTCTGAAAATAAGTACACAAAAAGATGTAACATCAAGCAAGAGAATGTCCAGAATGAAGGAGCCTGAAAACTAGGACTCAAGCGACCACGATCAAAACAAGCCTTCAAGACTTGGAGCAAGAAGGTAAGGAGTCAGGCTTTTGTCTCTGGTATGCACAGGCTACAGTGGTTACGGCAGGGCCATCTTCATTTCCAGAAGTCCACATGAGTCAAGGGGCACACGTACTTGTATGCTTCATGTGCATACCTTTTGACTTTTTATGGACATGAGTGAAAAAAACAGTTGCCATTAGCTAGATATTAACATTAGCACTCAAGGGAACTTTATTTGATGACTCGAGGGAAAAAAAAAAAACTGAATGAGACGGCGTTTTCTGTGACAAAACAGATTTGTTTGTCATTCTATTGAACCTTCTCGCCCTCCGCGTCTGTGACCCACAGGTGGCGTCGCCACGGTGACAGGATCCAGTCTCCGGCCTATCCGGCCCCTGCGCTCCGTGCCCATCCGAGCCTGGTAAGTCCATCTGCCGCTCGCGCTCATGGAGGGGAGCGGGGGGGGGGGGGGGGGGTTCGGTGTGATGCTACTCCCGGGAAAAAAAATGGCCGACAAAAGCAAAACAAAAACTAATGCTCGAACGGCTTATATTTTATTCTCGTGCCTCCTCGGCGTCCTGTTTCTATTAGCTTTCAAAAGCTGCCGCCGCTGCCGACGGGGTCACGGGCGGTTCAGCCGAGCGGAGGTTCCCAGTTTTGCTTATTATGGAATGATTATCCATATTTAGCCAAAGGAGCGGTTTGATCTGTGCAAGTGTGTGTGTGTCGGGGGGGGGAGTTTATTATTGCAAACGCAACAGGAAAAAACGCATTTTTTTATATACAACTTGAAAACTTGATTAACTTGATAAAATAGGAGACGAGTTTTTTACAAAAAAATTATGAATTATACATACGTCTATACATCATTTATTAGAATAAGGGTGCACACACATTTCCAGCATACAAGCTATTCCAAGTCAAATGATCTACCTACTATGAAAATGTAAAACATATGAACCTGTATTGTACAATACAACTTTTTTTGTCATGACCTTGCTCTGCTGATTTGCACTGAATGGAATCAGCCAGGCATATGTAGTCCGGACAGTAGCTACTGCTAGCCTGCCTCCAGAACACTTCCAAATGATCATCAGTCATGGTAGAACGGTATTTGGATTTAATGATCTTCATCTGGGAAAAGGCTGACTCACATAAATAAATAACAACGGTGATTTTCGTTCAGTCTTCTCATCTTGATTTTTGGAGGAAAGTCGGTGTTGTAGGTTTTATAAACAGTCCGAAAATGCCGTACGCTGGCAGATGAAGCAAACCCACTTCGAATTTACCGCTCCCTAAGGAAGTAGTAAATTTACTTGGTCCTGCTCCCCAAATTTGAGGATAACTACCGTAATTTCCGGACTATTGAGCGCACCTCAATATAAGCCGCACCGGCTAGCCGATCGCTATCTCAGGCTTCCTCCTGCGCGCTAAAACCGTCAAAGTCGTCTTCTTCGGTATCGGAGTTGAACGGACTCAGAATTTTGGTCATTTCACCCGGAAATGATGAGGATAAACATTTTAGCGGCGTGAAGCTAGTTAGCGTCCCCCCACCCAAAAAAGTCCATATATTAGCGACATCGTTGTCCGGAAATTACGGTAGGTAACTCGCTAGCTTGGTACACTTTTGCAGTACTTAGCGCCGTTGTATGCTCACGCGGTCACCCATGTGTCAGAAGAGGTCAGAGGTCAAACTGGTACGTGGATTAAATGATACATTTCATCGCGAGGACGTCTATTTTCTTAATACCGTGCGATCTACCCGTGCTACCTTTGCGATCGACCGCTAAATCGGGCACCCCTGTATTAGAAGGTGACAGGTGACTGGTCGGGGTTGAACCGCCTCTCACCCAATGACAGTTGGGTTTGACTCCTCCCTAACTCACCTCGATGCTCCCGCAACCCCAATTTTAGGGTTTGCGGTGTTAATAGAGTTTCCGTCCTCTTGTTTGTGCGTCCGATCGGATTCGCACGAAAGCATACCTAGCGTTCCTCCTCTGCGATTGCCGTTAGATCGTTCGATGACGACGTGGAAAAAAAAAAAAAGTCGCTTATTTTCGGACACGGGCCTTTTTTTTTTTCGACCGGTCAACCGGCGCCGGTGCGGTGTGGGAACTGCTGGAAGCACTTATTTCCAGAAAAAAAAAAAAAAAAAAAAAGGGAAGCTGCAGCTGGTAGAATTTGCTGAATTGACCTTGTCATCCGTCGCCGGATCCGTCAAGAACTGAGCGGAGGGGAAAATGAGGAAATGGCGAGCATATGGACGTCTACTCAGCAGGGGTGTCCTTTTTTTTTCTGGGCCCGGGAGCGGCGGGGGGGGGGGGCGATGACAGGTTTTGATTCCCTCCGTGTTTTTTCCACGATTTTTTTTTTTTTTTGCTCCTTTTTTTCCCCCCGAGACACTAAAAAAAAAAAAAAAAAAATATGGGCAGCAAACGTGTCGCATCACTTGGAAAACAAGTCGACACCTATTGGCGGATATTCGGAGCAGTGACATAGCAACGGTAACCAACGGCCCGAGATGATGCTTCTGCATCATAGGGTTTTTTTTTTTTTTTTTTTTCATTTTTATTCAGAGGGGAAGGGGGTAATTGCTGGATATTCTGCCATTGGTGGGCCATTAGATCAAACATCGGCCCTCATCTGGAACTAAATGACGGACCCCGCTGCCCCCCAACTCCCCTTCCTCACCACTCCGCACCTTCTTCATCTCTTTGTCTCCCTTTCAACAGGCCTTCTCGCATCCCTTACCCCCCCCCTCCTCTTCCCCAACCACCACCAGCTGTCTTTCACTCCATCACTTCCTGTCATGTCACCCCCCCCCTTCGCTACATTTATTAATTTAAACGGCGCTCAGGGGAAAATTAGTCTTGGCGCTACATTTCCTGTCTGACATTTTCAGGATGATCTAATGATGCATGATCATTGAACGCAACGGCGCCGATGGCTTTCGCCGGGCTCTGCTTAAACCCGAGTTGGTTCCGGGTCTGGCAGCTGGTTGGTTCTAGGTTCTGGTCCTCCCTAATCAATCGCCTCAGGTCCGGCGTGCCGTTGTTCGATTCGGTTGTCGTCTTCTGCTCTTGGGTTGTGGTGGATCGTGGACTGGTGTTGCTGGATGATGATGATCCAGTTGCGGTACTACCCTGATCTCCTGGGTCACACCCTCCTGGTTTGTTGATTGTGGGTCACAATTGGTGGTTCCTGATGTTTCTTCTGGATTAGACTGCGTGCAGGCGAGTCCAGTTGGTCAAATCCTTTAAGCACTAGGTAAGTTACTATACTGGTTCTGCTGGGTCACACCGGTCCTGGTATGTTGATAGTGGGTCAGACTAGCACTGCTGGTTCCTGGTTTCTGGATGCCTGAGATCATACCGGATCCTGGACTGGTGGGTCCTAATCTGTTCTTTGAGAAATTGTGCTTGCTAGTCCCATCAAGTGCAATCCTGAGGGTACAAGGTACTATCCTGGTTCTGCTGGGTCACACTGGGTCCTGGTATGTTGATAGTGGGTCAGACTTGCGCTTCTGGTTCCTGGCCTGGTGTCACTGGATCCTGGACTGATCCCGTTGGGTCTCTGGATCTGATCTGTTTCTTCTGGAAAGGGACTGTTTGCTGGCTAGTCCTATTGGTTCCATTCCTGATGGTGCCAGGTACTATCCTGGTTCTTCTGGGTCACATTAGAACCTGATCTGTTGACAGCTGACCACACTGGTACTGCTGGTTCCTTGTAACTGGACATCATATTGGATCCTAGACTGGTACTGGTGGGCCCTGATGTGTTTCTTCTGGCAAAGATCACGTCCTTGCACTGGCTTGTCCCATTGGATCCAGCCATGTTAGTGCCACATATTATCCTGGTTCTGCTGGGTCCGGTTCTGTTGATAGTGGGTCACCAGTTCTGGGTCTGTGATTACACTGCTGGAAGCAACGTTGACTCCAGTCAAAGTTGATCCTACGCCGCTGCAAATGAAAGGTACCATCCTAGTTGCAATAGTTTCCCGATAACTAACAGGGTGGCATTGGACCATCACCCTCTTGGAAAAACTGCCAGTAGCTTCCTTCTAAGAAAGGGCACCGCAGCAAATCTGTCATTGCATTTATATTGTTCCCAAATTTGCAAGATGTTCCTGGTGAACCATCGGACTCACCATGGGGTCATCCGATCAGAATCCATCCTCAACGGCTCTCTTTAGGCCTTCAAACTCAGGTGGTCAAACCACGAAGGCCACTCAGGACCCGACGTAGGCCCAACTGTAATCGGGAAAAAAAACAGACAGAATCCCCAGCCGAGCACGGCGACAGGAAGTGATGTACGAGCTCGCCACGGAGAAGAGACACATTACGATCTTCCCCGTCTCGCCGTAACTCCGCCGTTTCCTCCATATTTTAATTGCGCGAGCCACGACTCGTGCCTCCCGGGAATGTAACAGCCCAATAAAAGGCCCCGCCGTCAAAGCATAAATCCCTCGCTAACAGGCGGGATGATGGTCCGCCGGAGACGCTCGTCCGCAGTGAAGTTACGGCCCCGCGGTGCGTGACAAAGGGCCGCCGGGACGCAGGATACACCGGGAGGCGAGCGTTGTTGCCCTCGAAGTGCTCGTAACAACGGCAGCTTGAACAGGCACGTAAAAAATAAACAATCCGACAGGAGGGAGGCACCGTTTCTTTTCTTTTTTTTTTTGCATTTTGTTTCTTGCTAGGGCCAGAAGCCACATGAGGAATCCCCCCCCCCCCTCCCACAGATACACAGCATTCCTCCGTGTTACCTTCAAGTACCCAAAGAGTCCAGACAACATAATAATGCGCCTGTGTGTCTGTGTATGTGTGTGTCCCGGAATAAATATTTTAATCGTCCGCTTCTATTGAGAGGAAAATAAATGACACGGTTCTTTCAGAGACGGTGTGAGGGTCCGCTTCTGAATATAAATGATCATTTTTATAGTTATTTACAATTTAAATCATCAAAATATAAATAGACGTGGCAGCACAGTGCATTGCGGTTAGCGCTTCCACCTGATTGTAAGAAAGTCCCTGGTTGGATCTCCCTGTGAGGTGTCTGCACGTTCTCCTCGGTCTGCAGTGGAAACCCTAAAAGTGTCCAGAGAGTGAATGGTAGTATGTCTCTAAACAATGTATGCCTACTTGTCCTCTTGGTGGTTGTGTCTTGTCATGGTGGAAGGGCTTGAGTGTCTCAAAAGTGAAACTCCTGGTAGGGTCACCCAAGGGTGTAAGGTCAAGGACAAGGTTGCAGACTTAAACCTGCTGCAAGACTCCAACGGGGGGCTAAACAGACAAGGGCCACACAAGACCCTTACAAGCAGCGGCCAGCAGGCAGCTCACGTGGACCTGGATGGACTAAGAAACTGGCCATCATGCAGGAATGGTCACCCAAAACAATTTGCGTTTGTCTCTGTTTCTTCTGGCCTTTCTTCTTTGCCTGACTGGACCCATCCTGGTTAAAGCCCAATGGCAATTGTATCGTGGATGATGGGGGCAGGTTTGGCGAGTCGGAAGCCTCGAGCCCGCTACCACACATTTGTTGCCTTTTTTCCAATGACCTTGCTCTGACATTGGTGTTGGTAGTTGGACTCCTGAGTGTGCCGGCTTTTTTGGGATCCCTGTCGCTCACTCCGCATTGGTAGGCTGCAAGAAAAGTAAGGGCAAACATTAGATACGGAAAACAATTCTAGATAGAATATCGGAGAACATTCCACTCGGAGGTCAGACCGCAAAATGATTGTTCCGCCAAGGCTTTTTGGACAAGAGGCCACTCGCATCCTCCAAGACAAGAGCCATAATGACTGTCCTGACATACAGCTCCCGACTGCCTATCTGCTTCAAAATTGATGAGGCCTTCCAGGAGAAGGCAACATCAGGGAAGCTGCTCCCAGATATACCATTATTTGACCAAGAGAGGACCCTGGCGAGTCAGACAAACACTGCGTTGTCTACGCCATTTGACCCTAGTTTATGCAAGTTGCCCCAACCATCATCGGTGAGCGTGTGATGTCCGTCTGAATACCGCCATGAACACTTTGTATGCCCCTACCCATACTTCTGAAGACAAAGTCAAAGCCTCCTCCTATCCTACAACTTGCTAGACGGACTTCGCCAGAATCTGCAGTGACCGGCAACCGTGGGAAGGCCTCCTCAGCCACCACTGCAACTAAGACAACCTGTAAACTACCTCAGTCCACGAACTGGATTATGTCTCGACCACAATTAGTGACAGGTAAAATGTCCAAATTACCCGATCTACGCGTGGGGTTGCTGGATGGATCTCCGTCTCCTGGTCATTCCTCAACATCAAGATTCACAAATAGACTCAGCAAGTTCTCAGCAAGCCCTGGCCATTGCCACTTTGACTGCACCAAGCTCCTTCGTGGACCATTTTGGGTCTCTGGTCTTCGTTACGTTGAGTTGCCTTCCTTGAGCGGGCTTCCTCCACTCCTGCTTGAACCTCTTCCTGGACAAGCTGACGCCTGTCCTTCCCCTGGGCCTTGTTGAACTGAGGTCTTGGGTCGCTCCCAAGACATACCCAGCCTGACGCAAGTGCTCTCAACAGAACATTGTGATACAGCCGTGCTTCAGCTTGGTCAACAGTCTCGCAGGCTCTCCACTTCTAAACTGCTCTGGTGCATAAGTTCTTCCCCTTCAGAATCTCTCCACCCTCTGCATGTCTCCATCGATGACCCAACTTCCCCTCTTCCGGACGACCTTGAGGATCTTCCAGAGTTGCTGCACAAGCCTGGGGCACCTCTTGTAGACCAAATATAGTAGTCCACTGGCACCTGGTGCTGAGTTGGATCTAACTGCTCTGATAACTTCCTTCACCTCTCTCAGGGCTGGCTCACTGGTATTGAATGCTGAAGTGGGTTCTGGCGGAGTACTGGAAGGGCAAAGATCCCGCTCCCTTGCGCTGTTGCTGTATGTTGCCTTGAGATACTCCTCAACCTGAGTGCAGGTCAGCTCCCCACATGTCTTCTGCCCAAGGATAAGAGCACCTGGTGGCAGAAGAAATCAGAAGAGATCCAAAACTACTGTGACCTTACAGCTTTTATGCTGCAACCAAGGAGTTCTTTGAGCCAACAAGGTCAGCATTGGGTGTCCTAAAAGATGCGTATGGCTCCACCACCATCACTGATATTGGAAGTCTCATTTTGAGAGTCCCCTCAAAAGACCCCACTGTCCCTGCCAACTTCAATTCAAGAATCCAACAAAGCAATTGATCACATGAAGCTGAGGCAAAGCTCAACGGTCAGATGACATCCCGCCGGATGACAGTTCCTCGGTCACGGTGGCCCTGAGCTGGAAAGAACTCCCGACGCTTCTCATCCTCAAGATCTTGTAAACCAAGATCCTCCATAATTCCCATCTTCAAATAAGGGAACCAAGAGAATTATAGCGACTGCTGCGGGTCGATTACCTCCTTGTCCCCGCAGAAGATGTTCTTCCCAATCCCAAGGTAGCTTCAGACCTTCATTACACACTATGGACATGATATTTTGCGTCTACCAACTCTTGGAGAAGAGTCAGGAACAACAACCACCACCACCAGCCACGTTGATCTTGCAGGATCTCCAAAAGGATAGAGTCCCTGACTTGTAACATTTGCTTTCCTTGCCAGATTTGGGTGTCTGCATGACTTCATTGCCCCAGTCCGCTCCCTCCATTGTGGTATGCTTGTTCAGAGTAGGCTTTCAAATAAGATCCCGCTCCCATCACAGGTGGTCTGGTCTCAAATAAGGGTGGGGTTTATCTCCAGCCTGTTTTTCGCTGGCTACCATGTTCAGTCAAAGTCCATCGAGCACCTGCTGTCCCAAATGTCGTAGATTGACTTCCTGACCATGTTAGTCAATGAAAGAATGAATCCTGTAGCCTTCTATCATTTATTTTGTACCTTTCCAACCACAAAAAGTTATCAAATCAAAAGCAAAAAAATTCATACTTACAAATAACTTTTTTTTTTTTTTTTTTTTAAATCATTTAATTACATAAATAAACAGAAATTACCGCAATTTTGGACAATTCAACGTACAAGCTGAACCTGGCTAAAAATAAGAAAAAATTTTCGTGTACATACATGTTGTTACATGAGATATTTACACGGAAACTTTTTTTTATAATTAATTAAACACATACCTGGAACATCCACAAATATGGACTGAAAATGCTTCTTTTTTTTTTACCCGAACAGTGCTTGTAACACGTCTGATGAAAAAGATTAATAATACACAAAACAAGGAAAAGTCCAAAACCGTCTTCTCAGTGTCGGAATTGAACAATTTCCATGTAATTCTATTGTTCCAATGTGACGAGGCTAAAAATTTTGGCCATATGGGAAAAAAAAAAAAAAACATAAATTAGCCGCGTCGTCGTTTAAGCCACAGTGTTCAAAGCCTGCGGAAAAAAGTAGCGGTTTATTTATTATACGGTAAATAGATGAACAAATAAAAGTTAGCAAGAAATTAAATAAAAAAACGAGCCGGTAGGAGTTTCGAAACGTGCCAACTGACCGGAAGGTCGACGATCACGTGGAACCGACGCCGCGGATCTTTCAGCCCTGGATGATGATGATGACGAGGAAGAGGAGGAGATAATAGACTTCGGCTAAAAAGCTTCACACCGGGTGTTAAAGAGGAAGAAAGAAGCGTCTCTAATGGAGGGAAAGAACTCCCACAATCGCTCTTCTTTTCTTGTCCTCTTTGTCTCCCGCACTTTGGGCCGAGAGCGAACATTAGACGGAAATGTCACCTCAACTCGACGGTTTTATACCCTCCTCCTCTTAAAAAACATCTCCCTGGGTGAGGAAGGAAGCCGAAAAGAGAATTTTTTTTTCCGACGCAGAAACGGGAGTCCTCCGAGCCTCGCCCCGATGATTCGGTTTCTGATTTAATTTTTTTTTTTTTTTAATCGTGTAGTTACTGTTCGCATAAAATCAGATTTTTATTTCTGGTCATGTGTTTTGAGAGAATTTCCTGGTTCCAGGCTGGACCCAAGTTGTGACATAATCAGGCCTGCAGGTTAAAATACTAATTATAATAATCATACATTTTAATAATAATATTTTAATAAAATTTAAAAAAAAATTAAAATTTTTTAATAAAATTTTAATAATACATTTTTAAATTCCACAGTGTTTTCAGTGGATTTCTTTTTTCCCCAGTAATTTTTTTTTTTTTTTTTTGGTCAACTTGTAATTTCTTGGTGATTTGAAGGTACAAAAACCAAATTCAGAGAGTCGAATTTGTAATTCATTATTTCTTCATTTATTTATTTATCCAGTCGCATAAAATCAGGTTTTTATTTCTGGTCATGTGTTTTGAGAGAATTTCCTGGTTCCAGGCTGGACCCAAGTTGTGACATAATCAGGCCTGCAGGTTAAAATACTAATTATAATAATCATACATTTTAATAATAATATTTTAATAAAATTAAAAAAAAAAAAAAAATTTAATAAAATTTTAATAATAAATTTTTAAATTCCACAGTGTTTTCAGTGGATTTTTTTTTTCCCCAGTAATTTTTTTTTTTTTTTTTTGGTCAACTTGTAATTTCTTGGTGATTTGAAGGTACAAAAACCAAATTCAGAGAGTCGAATTTGTAATTCATTATTTCTTCATTTATTTATTTATCCAGTCGCATAAAATCAGATTTTTATTTCTGGTCATGTGTTTTGAAAGAATTTCCTGGTTCCAGGCTGGACCCAAGTTGTGACATAATCAGGCCTGCAGGTTAAAATACTAATTATAATAATCATAAATTTTAATAATAATATTCTAATAACATTTTTAAAAAAATTAAAAAATTTTAATAAAATTTTAATAATAAATTTTTAAATTCCACAGTATTTTCAGTGGATTTTTTTTTTTTCCCAGTAATTTTTTTTTTTTTTTTTTTTGGTCAACTTGTAATTTCTTGGTGATTTGAAGGTGCAAAAACCAAATTCAGAGAGTCGAATTTGTAATTCATTATTTCTTCATTTATTTGTTTATTCAGTCGCATAAAATCAGATTTTTATTTCTGGTCATGTGTTTTGAAAGAATTTCCTGGTTCCAGGCTGGACCCAAGTTGTGACATAATCAGGCCTGCAGGTTAAAATACTAATTATAATAATAATAAAAATTGGGTTTTCAAATTCCACAGTGTTTTCAGTGGATTTTTTTTTTCCCAGTAATTTTTTTTTTTTTTGGTCAACTTGTAATTTCTTGGTGATTTGAAGGTACAAAAACCAAATTCAGAGAGTCGAATTTGTAATTCATTTTTTTTTCTTCATTTATTTGTTTATTCAGTGATTTCCTGCTTATAATAGATAATTGAGTGAATGAACGACAACAGCGTTCCAAGCTAGTCGGCAGGAAATCACTGCAATCACCCAGAATCAATGAATGAATGAAGATATAATAAATTACAAATTCGACTGTCTGACTTTTTTTTTGGGGGGGGGGCTTCAAAACACTGAGAAATTAGAAATTGAGAACAAAATTTTGAATACAATATTGAGCTGAAAAATCCACCAAAACCGGACAATGTACAATTTAAAAAAGCTAATATTGGTATTTTTGTTATCAGTATAATTATTTTGCAAACATTTTCCGTTGCCTGGAGGCAATTTTCATTGTTTCTTTCAAACCTCTATTGTGTGTGTGTGTTTGTATATATGTGTGTGTGTGTGTGTGTGTGTGTGTGTATGAATGTACGTATGTATGTATATATATCTATGTGTGTGTGTATAGGAGTGTCAGTGTATGTGGAAAGGGTGTGTGTGTGTGTGTGTGTGTGTGTGTGTGTCTGTGTATACATATATTGACAGAAAACAGGTTTAAATGAAACAATGAAAATAAAAGTGGTTTCCTTTAAACTTGTATTTTACATGTGTGTATGGATGTATATATATATATATGTGTGTGTGTATGTATGTCTGTGTATATGTGTATGTATATATATATGTGTGTGTGTGTGTGGAAAGGGTGTGTGTATACATACATAGACAGAAACCAGGTTTAAATGAAACAATGAAAATAACAGTGGTTTCCTTTAAACTTGTATTTTACATGTGTGTATGCATGTATGTATGTGTGTGTGTATGAATGTTTATGTGTGTATATATACTTGTGTGTGTGTATGTATGTATATATGTATATGTGTGTTTGTGTGTGTATATATACTTGTGTGTGTGTGTGGAAAGGGTGTGTGTGTGTGTATGCATACATTGACAGAAAGCAGGTTTAAATGAAACAATGAAATTAAAAGTGGTATCTTTCAAACTTATATTTTACATGTGTGTATGTATGTATGCATGTATATATACATAATATGTATATATGTGTGTGTATATATACCTACGTGTGTGTGTGTGTGCATATTCACATAAAAACCACCATGTATATATGTGTGTGTATATATACCTACGTGTGTGTGTGTGTGTGTGTGTGTGTATATATTCACCCTCTCATTCACATAAAAACTACAACCATTCACTGTATTTCACATCACATAGAAAAAAAAAATCAAATTTCTTCCTTATTTGGTCACATGTCCGTTCAACCCCGCCCACCTCCTCTCCGATTGGCCGGTTCGTCCGACCGATTTCCGATCCCGTCCGCGAACGCCGCCGCGGCTCCTCCGACCAGAGGATCTGATTTCAATTTCAAAGAAGTTAATTAGAAAAAAATAAAATAAATATAAAACTCCCCCGACAGAGTTGATTTACATGTATTTAATAGTTGTAGCCGCCGGCAAATATTCTGCTAACAGAAGAAGATGAAGAAGAAGAAGAAGTCTTCTGGGGCCTCCAGACCCCGAGGGAGAACGTTGTTCTGTGCAGGAGGAGATAAGCCGGCCTCTCCGTCCAGTCGGCACCTTCAGACGGTTTAAAAGAAAACAAAAAAGAACCAGGCGGATCAATACGCCGTAAATCAGGGGGTTCTGACCGACGTGGAGCGCCATTCTAATGCAGGGATTAGCGACGCGTCTGGAAGCTTTGAATAATCCTGAAAAAATGGTTCCTGGAAAAAGAGTTGTACCTCCATGAAGAATCATTTACAATACTTGTGAATTATCACATTTAAATAATTTTTTTTTTTTTTTTAATTTAACTTCAATGACATTAATAAAAATGACTTAAAATGTAGGAATACCATCATTTTGCGCACCAGCTAAAAATATATGTTTACATATATCGGTCGCTCTTGTTTATAAGCAGCATGACATTACGCAAACATTTTTTTTTAACTATTAATTAAATACATACCAGTAACATCCACAAATATGGATTTGAATTTTTTTTTTTTCCCCAAACAGTGCTGTAACTGATGAAAAATATTCGAAATAAATAACAAGGAAAAGTCCATCAATTTTCTATCGCCGCTTTGTCTTTCTCCTGCTGAGATACTTCAACGCTATGAATGAATGAATGAATGAATTGCATAAAAAATTGGGAAAATTTTAGAAGCCGTACGAGTGAATTATTAGATCTTTCTAAATAATGATTGATGAGAAAGTGAATAATTTTTTCTTTAAATGTTGAGTGAATGGTTGTATGTCTCATTATGGCTCTGTGTTGGGACTTGTACTGTTTACTATCGACAAGTTATTCGAAAAACTGTGACGTCTCATTCTATGCTGACGATACTGTCATTTATCGTTATTTTGGGCAATGCAGTCCTGCTACTGAATCTGAGAATGGTATTTAAATCAGACAAACTTAAACCCGTGATGTTCGAAAAGGCAAATGTACCACCTGCAAATGGTCCTACCATTTTTACTACTCAAGGAAAAGTAAATAGCCGTAAAGCATCTTCGGTAGAGCTACGCTAACCAATCCGCACACAGGCTTTTTTACATTCTCCGCCCAATCTCTCCTGGACACTTGATAATATATCACAACTTTACCCATTTTTTTCACGACTGCTACTTTTTAATTTTTTTTTTTTTTTATTAATACAAGGAGGACTCAAAAAATTATTTTTTTAATAAAAAAAATCGGAAAAAAAATAAGTTATGTGATTTATATATTTTTTATATATATGTAATAAAACATATTTTTTTAACATTGTTTTATATATAAAAAAGTTGTATGCAGAAAAAAAATACAACACATTTGTTTATACATATCATGAAGGCAAATAATATTGCACGCCGTGTTAATTCAGTTTGAATTTCAAAAGGGTTGTGTGGCTCCCGGTATTTTCTTAATATATGTATATAAAGTTGCATGCAGAAATATAATTTAGTTTTCTCAATCGATTTAAAAAAACAAACAAAAAAAAACAACACATTTGTTTATACATATCATAAAGGCAAAAAATATTGCATGCCATGTTCATTCATTTTAAATTTCAAAAGGGTTGTGTGGCTCCCGGTCTTTTCTTTACTGTCGGGAAACGGGTCCAAATGGCACTTAAATGTATAAAAAAATATACTCTTTATACAAATAACACATTTTCATACACTTCAATCTTCATGCAGTCAAAGGTTTGTCATCAGTTTGTATCTGTGTACACTTTATACCTTATAGTTTAATGTAATGGAGCACTTTTCTGTTTAATTTGACTGTCTCAGAAAATTAGAATATTGTGACAAAGTTCTTTATCTTCTTTAATGCAATTTAAAAAAACAAAAAGTTACTTTTTCATGATATTCTAATATTTTGAGATAGGATTTTTGAGTTTTCTTAAGATGTAAGCCATAATCGGCAATATTAAAATAACAAAAGACTTGCAATATTTCAGTTGATTTGTAATAAATCCAGAATGTATGACATTTTTGTTTTTGTAATAGTATTACAGAAGATAAAGAACTTTATCACAATATTCTAATTTTCTGAGACAGTCCTTTATTAACCCAAATGAATGCGTGAGACTAAAACCAAAAGGTTACCAAGGTTACTAGATAGCAATGGGTGTATCGACCTCCAACACACACATAGGTGTGTATGCTGTTCCTCATAAATCATTTAAATTAAAAAAAAAAGGAGCAATACATTGGATATTTTAAATGTGTATATTATTCTTAATCTGGGATTAGAGGCCTATTAAAAAGGTTGATTTCTCCGGACATTTAAGAGCAAATGCTTTCCCTCTCGTGTGTGTGTGTGTGTGTGTGTGTGTGTGTGTGTGTGTGTGTGAACTCTGCGTGAACCCTCTGCAGCAATGATATTACAATTCTTACTTTCACATGATCGGAAACAGACGGGGAATAGTAATCGGTTTTTTTTTTTGTTTTTTTTTTTTCTAAAAGCGCATTATTCAGATTGTTGACAAAACACAGCGAAACGTAAATCCGACATAAATAAGTTGAGATCGACCTACAAACCTCCGCCTGACCGCGCCTGTTTTCATCGTCCCGATTGCGGTTTGGTTGTTTCGCCAGACACACACACACACATACGCGCACCCACACACACACACACACACTCACCTTCTCTTTTTTGCCCGCCAGCTGTGGTCGTGGACAATGCCGACAGAAGAAAAACAAAACAAAACTGATTAACGTTGGAGACAAACATCTGCAAACAGCTAGCTAGCTAGCTAACAAGCTAACACACACACTCCCTCAGTTACCCGAAGACGTTCTCCTGGGGGAAGGAAACCCGGCATGCACTCTAAGTGACCGTCCTTTTTTTTTTTTTCCCATTATTTTTATTGTTCGCGGATCCCTCAACACCTTCACACCTTCGTGGACGGGGTGAGGTTGTGTGTGTGTGTGTGTGTGTGTGTCCTGCTGAGACAGTGTGTGAACCGATGAGGAAGACAGCGGGATGAAGCGTGAGAGGGTGGGGGGTTCATTAGTAACAGAAGTAGTCCAGCTCTTGTTGGGCCACAAAGGACACTTTGAAGGATAAAATGGTACTTTTTTGGGGGGGCGTCTATCAAGGATCATACCCGGTACCCTTTTACTTTATTGGTTAGCAGCGAGTTGAATCGATGCTATGCAGCCTGCCAGACGCCAATTGGCCTGATGCGAGAACAACGATGCCTCTCAAAAAAAAAAAAAAAAATTCAATAGCGCTACATGTTAGCATGGTTGATAGCATTGCTTGGCTCTTCTACTGCTTTGTGTGAGAAGAAGCCACAAACTCTGTTGTGTAACTGTAGGGGAAACGCCCATCTCCTTTTCCAGCAACTTTAGCAGAGGAGCAATGCTAATTCTGTCCAACGTGTCTTCTATATGTTGATATAGTCAAGTATTACCATGGCAACTGGACTTCTTCCCTTGAAGATGTTTCACCTCTCTTTGGTTCCCATGGACTGTGGAGTGTTGGGGTATACGAAGAAAGATTGAATGGGTACTGTACATCTGAAGTTTGGGCGGTAGGCACGGGGACCAGATTGATCTTCCCGAGTTGTTTGGAGTGTGCGGACGAACCTGGTGTGTCTTACCTAGACAGGGACCCTTGTCCTTCAGGTGTAGGTGGACTACAGAAACCTGTCCTAAAGTGGAAGCTCTCCTTTGCTGGACCACCCTGGTTGTGCAAATATTATTGTCCCTCAGAATACGCCATAATGTGTCCATTAAATACCTGGGTGTTCTGTCCTTGGGCCGCACCACTCTGCCTCTGAGTACTGTGGGGTTTGACGTGTACCGTTATTTGGGGTTTCTGAAAACCCTTCGGCGTTTCTCTGAAACACCAATGAAGTATGGTATGACAGTATGCTATGTCCTTGCATTTGCTTCTGACCTCCTCCTGTCCGATCAGGGTAGCTGTCCTGACTTTTGGGCCCTCAGCCTTGCTCTGCCTTATTGTAGCTGACTTGATCTTTTTGGCTCAATGGTGGAGAGTTCAAATTCACCTTAATTTGTATTCAAAGGGGTGGTGCAAAGAAACAAGCCAGTATTGTCCAGGTATTTGTGTTGGTTTCTAGGTTCTCGTCTTGTTCAATACGTACACAGTAGCCCCAAAAATTTGGGGAACTAAAGGTACAACTTCTGGGGACTCACCTGAGTTCGAATGGGTACTAGTGATTGACAGGCGAGTCGTCCAGGTTGAGCCCCGCCCCCTGCAGCCATGTGACCACAGGATCAGCGTTGTAGATACTGAGTCTCTTTGCGACATTGTACTTTAGGTTTCCTGGAACGTTCCAACAATATGAAAAATTGGAGGGGTTTATAGTAAATGTTTTCTTTTCTTTTTCTCTTGGGAATGCAAAGGGCCCCGATTTGTGGAACATCTGTCTTTGGTTCTCTGTCTGACGGTAGTCACATGACCTTTTAAACTGCAAATTTGTTTTTGTTGCACCGACGCCGCGGTGCCATTTCACGATGCATAAACTTGATGACGTAGTTAACAGACTCCTCCCAAAAAGGGGCGGGGCTTGACTAAAGTTGGCCCAAAATCCCCATTTCATTGGTCAGGGAGATTGTTCGCAATCAAAAACTTATAAACGTGAACGGACGATGATGAGGGGTCACATGATCAAGCAGCGTTTCCATGGTGATCCACACCAAGTCTTCTGGACCTACTTTTTGACATTATGGGATGTCACAAAAGCAGCAAAACCAGGAATTGGAAATAAAACCAACTGAGACGCTCAGAGAGTCGGAAATTATCCCTATGAACAGAAAGTTGTTTTACGTTGCCATGGCGACACCCCAAAAAATCCCGCAGAGGTAATCGAGAGGTGAGAGGTGGCACCGCGAGAACCGTTCGGACGGAAGTAGAGCAGAGCCTCGGCCAAAGGTAATGATCCCGGTTTCCACGGTAACTGGAAGCGACAACGAAAAACACAACCTGCAGAATTCGAAAAACCGATCGATCTCATTGATTATTCCCAATCGCGCCCTCCACATGAGGGAGACTGGAGCGACAATAGGCGTGGGGAGGAAGTAGGGCGACCCCGATTTGAACCCCGGTATCTTTCTTTCTTTTTTTCTTTCTTTCTTTCTCATCACTTGTTCTCGGTGAAAAGGGAAACCGAAAGGAAAGATCTGAAACTTCAGCCGGAGTTAATGCCAAATAAATTGGAGTCTTGTCAGTGTTCGGGATACGAGCGATGGAGCGCACACACACACACACACACACACACGAAAAAAAATACAGGCCTGTCGGGATCGAAGAACAAAGAGGTTTGTGGAAACAACACGGGAAATAAAAAAGATGGATGTGACATCAAGGCGCTGGGATTTTTTAAAATAAAAGGAAACATTTTGATTGGTTGTGGATCCTGACATCCGTTAGCCTCCGGATAAAACCCTGATTAGCGCGAATGCTGCTAATCATTCATCCGTTCATTCATTCACGCATTAGCTATTTATTATGCGCTTTGGGCTGATGAGGAAGCAGCCAATCACGGTCGACAGGAGGCGGGGTTTAATCCAGGAAGCCACCTGTCAATCACGGGGTCCAATTGTGATAAACCACTAGGCCTATATTTTGCTTTTTTTCTGTTCATTTTATTCCCTATTTATCTTTTATCATATAATTGTAATTTCATTATTTTGTCATTTAGTTATTCTTATTTTTATTTGATTTTTTTTTTTATATGATTCCAATTACGGACGGGCGGTTGATAAGCCACCCGGTCTATATATGTTTTTTTGTTTGTTTGTTTCTGTGTATATAGTTTTTAACTTATTTATCATCTTTTATCTTACTGTTACATTTTTCTTTATTTACATATATCTTTTATTTTGTTATTTATCTATCAGGACTGTTGCTTTATTTTGTACATTGATTAGAATTTCAGAAGCGTAATCGTGTGTGTGTGTGTGTGTGTGTGTGTGTGTGTGTGTGTGTATGTGTGAATAAATATGTTTATGTTCTTTTTCTGTCGTTTTCTACTTTTAAGCAATTACTTTCTCTTATCTTATCGTTGTATTTACTATTATTATTTATGATTTATTAATGTATTCTTTTTTAAAATTTATACTTCTTTTTTTTAATTGCTCAACGGCATGAATATATTTTGTAAAATGTTTTCAATTATGAAAGGGTAGATAATAATGCATTATTTTTTTACTGTATTATTTTTACCTTATATATTATCTTATCACTATATTTACTTCTTTTATTGTTTATTCATTTTATTTATTATTTATTCTTATTTAGTGATGTAATATTTCATTCTTAACTTTCATTTTTTTATCTATATATATTTTGAAAATTGAACGTCCTCATCAAATCTGGTCCCTTGGTAACACATTATTTTTATTTTTCCGCGTTGCGTTCAGGCTCCATCGGGAAAACCGAGAAATCAATGAGCGATTTAATCGGAATCGGATCTGAGCGTGCTCGGACCCCGGCGCCGCGGATCCGGACACCGATCTTATCTCAATAAAGGCGGTGGAAAGATTAATATTGATTCTGTGTGCGTGTGTGTGTGTGTGTGTGTGTGTGTGTGTGTGTGAGAGAGAGGTCATTGAACGCATCGTGGTTTGCTACTATTAAGCAAATTTGCTAAACGTGGTCGCCGCAGGTCAGCTCAAGCACAGCTGCTTGATAAGAAGCATTTAATCATATATATATATATGTATTTATATATTTTTTTTAAATATTCATACCATCTTTTATTTAGCTCAAGACCCACAGTAATAACACTGTTATTACACCTCGATTATTTTCTTTTTTCTTCCCTCCCGCTGTTTTTAACCTCTCTTCTCAAAGAACCTTTGTCTCGGTCTCTCATGCGTGCATGTGTTCATGTGTGTGTGTGTGTGCACACACACATCTATCCATCTAGAATATCTCAACACCCGCTGTCACCGGGCCTCAGAACACACTTCTGTAATTGTGTCGTACAGTGTGTGTGTGTGTGTGTGTGTGTGTTTTCGGGCTAATCTGCGATTGACTTTCAATTTAACATCAGAGGCCTCTGTATGTCCACCGCTCTATATGTGTGTGTGTGTGTGTGTGTGTGTTATTGTGCGGTGGGAGGGGTTAAAGGTCGCCTTGGGGGAGATGGAGCTCCGACAGGAAGCAACATCTGTTGTCTGATGTCTGACAAGGACGGATCACATGACTGATGGGCTTCGGCCGCCGTTGGGGGGGCGGGTGTGTGTCGGTGGGGGTCACAGGGGTCACACACCCCTTGCCAACCTTATACACCCCCCCCCCCCCCCCACCCCGCCCCAGACAGACTGGCCAATCAACTTCAAACGCCGGCTGATGGTCGTCTGTGTGTGTGTGTGTGTGTGTGTGTGTGTGTGTGTGTGTGGCTGGGGTAATCAAATCATCCCCCCCCCCACCCCCGAAACAACCCCCAAGAAGAAACCACTTCCTCTCATCATTTTTTTTTTCCACCCCCTTCCCTCCGTCTTTGTCGAACTTGATTGTTTCCATTTATGTGCGGACACGACACACGTGTGTGTGTGTGTGTGTGTGTGTGTGTCTACTCCGCTACACCCTTGCTTGTGAGTAAATGCTCCCGATAATTTTTACCATTTTTTTTTTTTTTTTTTTTTGTGTGTGTGTGTCATTGATTATCTATATTCGATCAAATTGGTTAAATAATAAAATGATTTAAAAAAAAAAAAAACATAAAATCAGCTGAAAATGCTGGAAAAAAAAACATTAAATAGAAATAAATTGATGGAAAAAAAATATTGAGATAAAGGGGAATTTTTTGGGGAAAAAAGGATAAAATGCCCAGATGGCGCTGTAAGTTCTCTGACTTATTTTGTAAGTGTGTGTGTGTGTGTGTGTGTGTGTGTGCGTGTGTGACGTGTCATACACACTCCTCTGTTACACCCTTGCTCGTGAATAAATGCTCCCGATAATTTTTACCATTATTTTATATGTGTGTGGCATTGATTATCTATATCCGATCAAATTGATTAAATAAGTAAAATCATGGATAAAAAACAATCAGCTGAAAATCCAGGAAAAAAAAAAATCATTAAATATGAGCAAATTAATCAAAAAAAAAAATTCAGATAATTTGTTTTTTTTTTCCAAAAAAAGGAAAGAAATGCTCAGATCGGGTTTAAGTTGTCTGACTTTTATTTTGAAAATGTGTGTGTGTGTGTGTGTGTGTGTGTGAGACCACGATGGACACACTCCTCCGCAGATCATTTTAAACATTTTTTGTTATCTCTATCAGGTCAAACTGATTAAATGAATCAAACTATATTAAAAAAAAAAAACATTAAATCTGCTGATAATGGTGGTAAAATATCCCTAAATATGAACAAATTAATTGGAAAAATATTCAGATAAAGTGGAATTTTTTTGCCAAAAAACAGGAAAACAGAAAAAAAAAAAGACACGGATGGAGCTTTTAATCTCGACTTATTTTGTAAATGTGTGTGTGTGTGTGTGTGTGTGTGTGTGTGACCATGATGGACACACTCCTCCGCAGATCATTAAGATTTTTTTTTGTCATCTCTATCAGATTACATTTAACTGATTAAAAAAATAATCAAATTCATATTAAAAAAAAAAAAAAACATTAACTCTGCTGATAATCTTGGAAAAACATCATTAAATATGAACAAATTAATTGGAAAAACATTCAGATAATGTGGAAATTTCTTGCCAAAAAAAAAAAGGAAAACAGATAAAAAAAAGCCACGGATGGAGCTTTTAATCTCGACTTATTTCGTAAATGTGTGTGTGTGTGTGTGTGTGACCAAGATGGACACACTCCTCTGCAGATCGTTTAATTTTTTTTTTTTTTGTCATCTCTATCACACTTTACCGATTAAATAAATCAAATTAGTATAAAAAAAAAAAAAATCTGCTGATAATCTTGCAAAAACATCATCAAATATGAACAAATCAATTGGAAAAATATTCAGATCATTTGGAATTTTTTGCAAAAAAAAACCAAAAACAATAAAAAAAAAAAAAAAACCTCCCAAATGGGGCTTTAAATTTAATTTATTTTTCCTGCGTCGCGGGACAGGTGAGGACCCCCAACCTCGTCCGTCTCTCGGGTTTCTCCTGTGTGGCCCCCGAAAGACGAGCAGGCGGATTTTCCCCCCCGGCTTAATTACAACGGGCGACGACGGAGAGGCTCCTCCTAAAGCTCCGACTTATCGGCCGCGATTTCACGGGTGACAGACGCGCGAATACCGCGGAGTACTTCTGGAGTGTGTTCTTCTGGAGTGTGTACTTCATGGTGTGGTTCTTGTTGGCCTGGCACACGACGCCGTGAGCCGAGCGCTGGAAAAACAAATCCGCTGATAAATTCTCTTATATAATCCCTGAATATCAATTAAGATTTGATTTATTTTCAGGTGGAAGTAGTTGGTAGTCTTGTGAATTTATTTCTATATTTTTTTTCTGAGCTTCAAAATCATGTCTTATTATTAATTTGAATTATCATTATTATTATCAATAATAATTTTTTTTTTTTAAAGAGCAATCATGTGTATTGAAAATTAATTATAATTACAGAAGAGTAGTTGATAATTCACCAGGCCTATTTTTTTCTTTTTCTGTATTTTTTTCCCCTAATTGATGTATTTTATCATTTATTCACTCTTCTTATTATTTTTATTCACATTATTTATCTATTTTCTATTTATCATCGCCACTGATTTACTTTGAAATAAGTGATTCCAATTACAAATGGGTGGTCAATGAGTTACCAGTTTTATATATATATATATATATATATATATATATATATATATATATATATATATTTTTTTTTTTTTTTTTTCCGTATAAAATTCTTTTTGGACTACTTATTACAATTTTTGTTACTTTTATTTATCTATTCTATTTATTATTTATTCCTGTCCATTTATTTATTTGTTCTATTTATCAATCAAGGCCGTTGGTTTATTTTGAAAATTGATTACAAATATAGAAAGGTAGTTGATCAGCCAGCAGGCGTCTATGTATATGTAAAAATATATATACATTTATTTTCCTTTCTTCTGTATTCATGTACTGCTAAGGTACTTATTATCTCTCATCTTATCGATGGTATTTATCTTTATCATTGTATTCATTATTCTCTTTTTTCTAATTTTATTTATTTATCTTTTTATCGATCAATGGCATTAATGTACTTTGTAAATTGATCTCAATGACGGAAGGTGTATATACATATATACATAAATTTTCTGTATTTTGTAATTTTTACATTATATATTACATAGCCTCTTATCACTATATTTACTTTTAATTTATTCATTTTAATTCATTCTTCATTCTTATTTATTTCATTTTTTTTTCTTTAATTTATACGTATTTTGAACGTCTATTACAATTACAGATGGGTGGTTGATAAACCGGGTATATATATTTTTGAAACATACATTTTTTTATTTTTTTTTTACTATCTTTTATCTTTTTATTTTTTTTTTTATACTTGTATTATTTATTCATTTTTATTTATTTTTCTATTCTCATTTTTCCCTTCCTGACACGATTTATGTAAATAAAAAAAGTCAAAAAACGGCACGAAGAAGAACGAGACCCGGCCGAACGAACGACCTTCCAAACATGGCCGACGGAGTGGATTACGCGCGTTTTCACGGGGGCTTGAGTAACCGATACGCTATTTCCCCTTATCCTTTAAGTCCTCCGAGTGTCGGAGCATGTCGGAGAAGAGGAGGAGGAAGACGTTGGTAATAATAAAAGAAAAAAAAACAAAAAAAAAAAAAAAAACAGGCGTCAGAAAGAAGTGGCGTGTTTCTGCAGCAGCTGTCAAATAAATGGCTTCGACGACAGACTGCTTTTCACCGCCGCCGCAGCTGCGCAGCTGAATAGCGTCGGAGTGCAACGTGACTCACGCTGGTTCCACGCCAGCGGATTCAGTTCGTGCATGTGCGTGTGTGTGTGTGTGTGTGTGTGTGCATGTGTGTGTGTGTGTGTGCACGGTGCGGGCGTCCCCCCGTCTGCTAGGTTTCAGCAGCCGCGTTGCTAATTATCAGCCGCGTATCCCAGCCTCCTTTGGTTATTAATGAGCGGATGTAAGTTGTGTGTGTGTGCATGTGCACGTGTGTGTGAGAGACACACCTGGGTTGGGGGGGGGGGGTGTGAGCACAGGAAGTGTTTCTCTGTAACAATGTTGAATTTAAAAGTCCTTAAGTGCATTAATATCGCAGGTGAAGTTTCACTCTTAAGATAATCTGACTTGAAGTTGTGTGTGTGTGTGTGTGTGTGTGTGTGCGTGCATGTACAGCTGACACACCTGGCGGGGGGGGGGGGGGAACAGGACATGATTGTCTGCAACATGTTGGATTTTAAAAAGGCTTAAAAGCATTAATATCACAGATGAAGCTTTACTCTTAAACTTAAAATAATCCTGACTTTAAATTAAACAGGAACAATGTCTGTATGTGTGTGTGTGTGTGGATGCAGGACGTGGAATAATGTTGAATTAAAAGGCCTTTAAAGCATGTGTGTGTGTGTGTGTGTGTGTGTATGTGTACAGCATCACCTGTTACAAATTAGCATCTTGTGGCGTCATCATGTTTACCGAATCGACCGGCGTAAACAAGCCCGGGTAGAAGGTTCATAGCGGGTGCTACACCGCTAATGCTAACGGGGTCCATCGGAGAGGAAAAAAAAAAAAAAAAAATATATATATATATATATATATATATGTATGTAAAGATAGTATTTTTTTTTTTATATTGGATTCATCTCATGGGGCGGCTGATTCAAATTTCAAAGTGAATTCCAAAATCAGGATTCCAGCGTGTGAAACCCAGTGCTTGAATTCCTGAATATCTTCAAATTGAATTTTGTAAAATCCTGCGTCCAAAATCTCGTGGGTAGATTTTTGATTTCCAGTGGTTTGATACACATTTTTGGTGTGTGAATTCCAATTTGCAAAAAAAATTCGGCTCCAAGGCTTTATTTTTCCAAGAATCCAAATTCTCATCAGCGAGTTTGAATTTTCGTTTTCTGATTTTCTTAAAACCAGAAGTCGTCTTTTTGGATTTCGGCATGTCCAGTGGAGATTTCCAATGTGTTACCTTCAGTACTTGAATGCCAGCATCTGAAATGGTGTTGGAAATTTAAATTCTTGTGGATTCCAATTTCTTCAGTTTCAAATTCCAATTTTTTCAGTTTTGTATTTCAATTTTTCAGTTACAGGTTCAGATTTTTCAGTTTTGAATTCCATTTTTTTCACTTTCAAATTCAAATTTTTTTCACTTTTGAATTCCATTTCTTTCAGTTTCACGCTCCAATGTTTTTCCATTTCGAGTTCCAGTTTTTTCTATTCGGAATCCCCGCTATTCAGCTTCCAATTTTTCAGTTTTGAATGTCTTTTTTTCACTTTCAAATTTCATTTTTTTTCACTTTTGAAGTCCAATTTTACAGTTTCAAATTCAATTTTTTCAGTTTTAAATTCCAATTTTTTCAGTTTATAAATTTAAATTTGTCAGTCTCCAAATTCCCCGTTTTTCATTTTTCTGTGTGTGAAATCCATGAATGTGAAATCCAGTGAGCCAATACTCATTTTCAAATTCCAGAATGTTAAGTCCACTGCGAACCTTTCTTCTAATTTGTGAATTCCACTTCGTCTGCGTTCCGGTTGTTGGATTTCAGTGCACAAAATGAATTTGTCACATTCCAGTATGAACACTGGTGTCTTAGTGTGTGAACGCCTGTGCTTGATTTCCCGAATCTGAACTCAAATATCTTAAATCCAGTGTTAACTCCAAATTTCATATTCAGGCATTCCAGTGAGTAATTTCCAGTGAACAAATTCAAGTGCACAGATTTCAATTAAAGATATCTTAGAGTGTAAATTATGGTGTTGAAACTCCAGAATTTGTATTGATTTATTTGAATTCCAGTGAGAAAATTCAAATTTTCCAGTTTCCAGGGTGTGAAATCCATGCATTTGAAATCCAGTGAGTAAATTCTAAATTTCAGATTCCAGTGTGTGAATCCAATGTGGTAATTCCAGCGTTCAGATTGGATTTTGTTAAATCCAGGAGTCAAATTCCTCTGTCAAAAGGGAGTAAAATGTTTGGACTCTGGAGTGGAAAAATTTGTGTAAAAATTTTGAAATGCATCCCAGACTTTGAATTTGAAATCCAGTATTTGAATTCCAGACAGCAAATTAAATTTTTTGGATTCCAGTTTGTGAAATCTATTTTTACTATTCCAGTGTGGAACTGAGGGATAATATTTGAACAAAACAATGAACAAATTCAAGTGTTCATATTTCATTACTTGAAATCCAGTGTGTAAATTTGAATATTCCAGTGTCTGAACTCCAGAAATTGAATTCTAGTGTAAGAATTCTAAATATCGGATTCCAGTGTTGTGATTCCGGTGTGTGAAATCTGGTGGTTGATTTCACGCATAAAAAAAGTCCATTGGGCGAACTGTTTGGATTCCAGTGTTAATTTTTTTTTTTTTTTTAATTCCAGTGAATTCCAATATTTATATTTGAATGTTTGAAATCTGGTATTTGAATTCAAGTGTGAGAAATCCAACTTGTAAATTCCAGTATTCCAGTTTGTGACTTCCAGTGGTTGAATTTCAGGATGAGAATTCAAGTGTGTGAAATCCAGAATTTAAATTCCAGCGGGCAAAAATAAAATTTTTACCTATTTCACGTTTTTTGAAATCCAGTGAGTAGATATAAAATTTTTAATTCAAGTGAGAAAAAACTGTGTACATTTCCGGTGAATGAAATCATTGAAACCAGAATGCAATGGGCGAATTCCCTTGTTTGGATTCCACTTTGAAAAAGTAGTCTAAAAATTTCAAATGAAATCAAGTATTTGTATTTGACTGTTTGAAATCCATTATTTGAATTTGACTTTTTTCAGCCTGTAAATTTCAGTGTTTAAGTATTTGAGCTGCATTGCTGGACTCCCTGTCTGCAAACTCAAATCTGTGAAATACATTTCAACACAGCAATTTTAGGTCAGGGATTCCAATTCCGGTGAGAGAATTACCAATTTTTAGATTCCAAGATGTGAAATCAATGGACAGAATTTGAATTTTTGCTTTCCAGCATTTTGGGACTTTCATTGTTGAGATTCCAGTGTATGAAATACTGGAATAAAGTTATTATAGTTCTTCAGATTCCAGTTTGAAACACTAGTGTGTGCATTTCCAGTGAGTGAATTTCAGTATCCAATTCAATTCAGTATTCTATATTTTCCCTCTTTAATAATTTCCATCCCTGCCGGCTGCGTTGGGGTTTTTAAAACAAAGATGTCTTATTTCTATTATTATTATTTTTTTTTATATTATTTGTATTATTATTGTTATAATTATTAGCATTATCCTATCAATATCAATATTATCCTGACAATTATCAATATTTTAATTCTTGATGGTATTATTAGTATTTTTATTATTGAAAACTTATTGTCATCATCAATGTTAGCAATATGATCATAATTGTCATAATATAATCATAATTTCATTATTATGATAATGATGATTATCAATTTTTTCATTATCACTATTATCATTGTCAATGTTATTATCATGATTTTTATCATTAATATTGTTTGTATTATCATTCTTGTAACTGTTAGCATCATGCCTATCATATTATCATGACTATTATCATTATTTTTTTTCTTGTTGGTGTTATCATTAGTATTTTTCATATAATCAATATAATTGCCATTGTCAATGTAATCATTATGATCATAATTGCCATTATTAAGTCCTAATATAATCATCATTTTCATTATTATGATAGTTATTATCAATATTTTCACTTATCATTGTTATCATCATCATCTTTTTTTGTTATATATCATTATTAATTTTAATTATCATTTTTATCATTACCACTATTTTAATACTAGCATTGTTATTATAAAAATCAGCCATGTCATCATTATTAATTATTGCTATCATCAAAATTAGTCTTAATAATGTAATTAGTATAAAATGGATATAATGTGTTTTTTTGTAAACAGCTAATGTACGCAGTGTATTTTAATGCTAACACCTCAGACAGGAAGTAAGGGGGCGGAGCCTATTTAGATATCGGACTCACGTCACGTTGTCATCGACGTTCCAAGTTAAATATATGTTATATTCCCCTTGCAATTTTTTTTTAATTTTTATCTCTCTAATTATTTTCTTATCTTTTTTTGTCTAGCATTAAACTTTTCTCACAAATCTTTAACACTGTTAACTTCTGATAAAATACAGAATGTCCTTCGCTCCCTCATCCCCGGTTGTTTCATTGACATTCGATTCAACTTTGCCATGTTTATTTGCACATATGTATATCTGTTTATAATGATTATGTTAAAAAATAAAAAAAATAAAACTAAAACTAAAAAAAAAAACGTTGTCTTCAACGTCCAATTGGATGAGGGTTCTCACAAGCTTCCGGTCACGTGACCGCAGCATTAGCATTCAGCTATGAGTTGGCTTTGTGTGCAAAGTACGGCGACGGAACGGGACGAATGCTGACCCTGCCAACACACACACACACACACACACACACACACACACACACACACATGCATGTGCATCTTTGTAGAACGGCCAATTACCACCCGCCTTCTTTGTGCCCTGTGCAAAAAATACTTTGATTGGCCGGTGGCGCCTGCGTCCAGCAGGTGTGGACACACTGCAGGTGTCGGCTAATCAACCCGGACCCGCTTTTTTCCCTCCGGGGCCGACGGGAGCCACGAACGCGACCGGCTGCCTCAATCAGGCGGTGTCGGACCAGCGCTGCCGGGAGGTAGAGGTGCAACAAAAAAGAGAGGAGAGGAAACGAGAAAAAAAAAAAAAAAATCACAAAAGCATGGAAGGAAACAGTGGTAGAATGTGATGTGAGGCTCTGCCTTTTTTTGAAAAAATAAAAATAAAAAATCAAGTTCAATTCATTTTACATTGTGAGCAATATACAGGACTGTCTCAGAAAATTGGAACATTGGGATAAAGTTTTTTATCTTCTGTAATGCAATTTAAAAAACAAAAAATAATTAATTGATTAATTAAATTAATATTTATTTTTATTTATATTTATTATTATCTAATATTTATTTATAACTTTATCGCAATATTCTAATTTTCTGAGATAGTCCTGTATAACTCCATGGCTAAAAAAACAAACAAATGAAAAAGAAAAAAACAATATGTAAGAGATAAATTAACTGAAATTTGGGATGTGATCATTACAGAGAATTTTATTGGAATATGATATTTTTTTTTAACCAATTTTATAATTATTATTTTTATTTATTTAATTATTTTTTAATGTTTGTATTATTATTATTGTTATTATTATTAGTACCATCACCATGCTCATGAATGGATGAATATCTTGGCATTTCTACATAAGTGGAGTATTTAGAATTGAATGAATGAATGAATGAATGAATGTCTTTGTAAAACAGTTGTTTCTACATTAACATATTTCAAAGTGATTGATTTAATGTCTTCATTTAAGATGTTGAATGAGAGGATGAATGTTTTATGTCTATATAACAACTGAATGAGAGGGTGACCAATTGTTTCTACATTAGTTGAATATTTAGAAGTTAACGAATAAATGAATGTATATGAATGAGACCGTGAATGTTTTTTTTTTTCTATATTAGTATTTCAATGTGAATGAGAGGGTGAATGTCTTTATTTGGCGTGAATGAATGAGTGAATCATCAGATACCTTTTTTTAAATGTGAATGTCTGACCGAATGGTCACGTGCTTTTATGACGTGAATGAAAGGGTGAATATTTGTCTCTTTATGACAGAAAAAGTGCAGGAAAAGCGGTGAAGATAATGAATATAAATAAAGTAGACCTAGCAGATCCACACCTGATGTTATTGGAGGTCAACATTAGTTTAAAATCGATATTTAGCACCTCGCGTGAGGGAAGTGGACGTTTCCCTTCAGCTTCGTGCTTCAGATTTGAAACGCCGTGGAAAAACACCCGACGGGAAGCGGATCCCCTTCGTCGTCGACCGCGGCGAACCGATCGACCGACGATTGACCGAAAACCCGCTTATCAATATGCAACCGGAACAACTTCCTGCCGTCTTTAAGTGGCGGAGGCAACACTAGGGAGCAGGCTAACTCCAGGAATGGGTGTCGGACAAAGCGAGAGGGCGAGGAGGGGGAGGAAGAGGAGGAAGAGGCGGAGGCTTATTGGCTCTTGGCTCCAGAGAAAGAAAAGAGGAGAGGGAGGCAGAAAAAAGAAGAAAAGCTGTGTGTGTGTGTGTGTGTGTGTGTGTGTGTGTGTGTGTGTGTGCGCCTCAATATTCTTTTTGAGTGGAGCGAAAGGCAGAGGGGACTGTAGGCATGCACACACACACACGTGTCAAGCTCTATTCGACGAGGGACGGGAACAAGGAAAAAAAAATGGCCGCCTTGTTTTGTTTTTTTTTAGCGTTAGCGCCCGCTTCTGAGCGCGTGCAGGAGTCTTCTTGCGGCTTTTTCGGCCCGATTCGACTCGCTCCCCGAATGCGAAAACCGCCTTAACGGCTCAGTTTTTACGTGTGTGTATGACTGTGTGTGTGTGTGTCGCTCTTGACGCTGTGCTACTTCCTTTCCCGCTAATTTAGCATTTAACTCTGGACTCTTGTGATAGAACCCAAAACCCCAACTTGACAAAACTATGATTCAACATAATGAGAAGAGACGGCTATTTCTTTTGAAAATGTGTTTATTTCCTGACTCGACTTCATCGTCACTGATCTGAATCCGATCGTTCGAATTTGATCATCCTGGATGTTGTTGTTGTTGCTGTTGTTCCGTGGCTAAAAGCTATCATTGATAACATTGACATGCATGTCGCTGTGGTTGATCAGTGACACATGTCAATCAAACCATTTTTGGATGGTTTGATTAACATGTGGCTGTAGACCCGCCCCCGACCTCCAGTGCGTAAAAATATAAGAGTCTTTTTCTCTCACCTTGGTATAACATCCATCTTTTTAACAATGTCTTACCTGAACCTCCTGGTTGATAGCATCATAGCTAAAAAAAAGTAGCTCAATTGATTAGCATTGCATGTTTATGGAACTGGGAAAGTGTTTCCCTGTCATGTATTTACTTCCTGGTTGATAGCATCATAGCTAAAAAAATAGCTACATTTGATTAGCATCACATGTTTATGGAACTAGGAATGTGTGTCCCTGTCGTGTATTTACTTCCTGAATGATAGCATCATAGCTAAAACAATAGCTAAATTTGATTAGCATCGCATGTTTTGGAGCTAGGAAAGTGTGTCCCTGATTTGTATTTACTTCCTGGTTGATAGCATCATAGCTAAAAAAAAAATAGCTAAATTTGATTAGCATCGCATGTTTATGGAACTTGGAACCTGTCGTTTATTTACAGAAGTTGAAGACGCCACGCTGACAATCTCACACCCACACACACAAACACACACACACACACACACATGCACTGATGCACTTACAGTACCACCATTTGGCCACCAGAGCCCCACCCCCAAGCCCTGACTCCGATTGTTTTTCCTCTGGAATGCTAACCTTTAGCTAAATTTGATTAGCATCACATGTGAATGGAACTAGGGAAAGTGTGTTCCTGTTGTTTATTTACTTCCTGGTTGATAGCATCATAGCTAAAACAAAAATAGTTACATTTGATTCGCATTGCATGTTTATGGAACTAGGAAGTTGAAGACGCCAAGCTGACAATCACACACACACACACACATGCACACACACGCACACACACGCCAGCAGTACCACTATTCGGCCACCAGGGGCACTTTCCCCCCACGAGCCCCGGCTCCGATTGCTTCTCCTCTGGAACGCTAACCTTTAGCGTTGCTAATTTACAGTCGTGTCCGGAAACCAGCAGGACCTCTGACCTCCCCTTCTTTCTCCCGTCTCCCCGAGCAACGGGGCTCTCTTTATTTTCTTTTTATTCCCTCAATTTAGCAGATAAGCGGACGCTGGGGGATGCGAGGCGGGAAAAAGGGAACCCCGGAAGGGGTCGGGGTCCCGAAAACGGCAAAAACCGGTCGCCATCGCGCCTGCCCGCAACTGTAAACAAAGTTGTTTTTTTTTTTTTTTTTAAAAATGGGAAGAAATAGAGTGCGGCGCTCAGCTATGTGGTGTTTTAGATTTATGCGTGGTGAGATTTAAAACCCCTTATCTTTCCAAAGCAGAAGAAAGCAAAAAAAAAAACAAAAAAAAACAAAACAAATAGCGGTACCATCGACTATCTCCTTCGGATTCACAAAGTCAAATTAACAAAAAAGAAATAAATAAAATGAAAGAGAATCATATGATGTCATGGCGCTTCTCCAACCTAGTCACTCATTTATTTAAGTAATGTTATTTATTGAAGTCGATTGACTGGTTAGTCTCCGGGTTTTGGCCGCCGGGCATGAAGCGAGCGGGTTTATTTAGACACACATATACACACACACTCACACACACACACACACACACACCAGCGTGCTTGTTGACAAGCCCCACTGAAAAGGGATGGGGATAATTTGGGAAATCAGGCGGGGTGGTGGGAACAGAGGGGGTGAGGAAATAGGAGACTTCGATTCCTCAAAAACACAATTCATTGTGTCGTGCAATGAATGATAAATGTGATGATTTTTTTTTTTAATTTTATTTTTTATTTTTTATTTTAACTGTTTCTGTGACAGTCTAGGTTATTTTCACCAAATTTTTCCCACTGTTTTTCCGAAGTTTTTTTTTTTTTTTTATGTTTGTGAGCAGGATAAATAAAGACGCAATTTAACAAATATGCACATAACACATAAATAAATGAGCACATAAATATTAATACAGAATATGAGCTGATGGACAGATTCAGAGATAGGTAGATGAATAAATACATGATACAAATATAATCGATAAATACACAAATGAATAGATGAAAAATATAAATGTGTTAAAAATAATAAATACAAATGAAAATACATGGATATAAAATAATAGATACAGAGTGACAAATAAATAAATTACATTAGTACAAACATAACATAAAAAAAATACAGACTAAATTTAAAAAATGAAAAAACAAGTACGTAATGATGAATAAGAACAAAATGACAAATATATAACAAATAGATGACTAATAGATAAATAAATAACAGGCACAAACACAAAAAACAAACACAAAAATAATATGTGTTTCTTCAGAATCAACAATGTATTGTTTTATATCTTTGTAATAACGCGTGTTAACATTTTAAAATATTTTAATGCATATTAAAAACGACAAAATATTTTAAATGATTTAGCAAGTTGATAGAAGGTCCAATATTTGGGTTGATTTACAGTAAAAAAAAATAAAGTGACATAGGGGAAATGAATTTCAATCAATGCAATAAATAATAATATATGTATATATATAATGAATTTGATAATAAATCAAAACAGGAAATTAATTAGCAATGATATTGTTAATAACTACTAGAACAGGATTAAAAAATACAGTTTATTCATCACATCCTGCAGCAAATTCCGAATTCCATGCCGCTCATGTAAGCGCGAGGATGGATGGCCTGTTCTTCCACATCCCGCCAAGTGATCTACGTTATTTATGAGGCGTCACGGAGGCGGCGCCAGTTTGCCATCGGTGTAACGTCAAGGATATCCGCCATCCTCTTCAATCCGAACTCACGGACCAAGGGTTTCCTGTCAGCCATTTTTTTTTATTTTTTTTTTATCAGATTATTATCGAATTCTATTTTCATTGACATCGCCGTCGGCCGATTCCCCCCCCCGGTGTTAACAACGCATGCCGGTTGCGTCCTCGCAGGAGACGGATAGGCCGTGTGATCTCACCTCGCCGACGGAGACGTGCGCACCGAGCACAAAAAGGCCGGACCGGACAAATTGCTTCCGTCGGAGATTCGTATGTGGGCCGTCACCCCGACCTGAAACGCTCTATCATCTGTCATCCGGTTATAAAGCGATTATTACACACTTCCGTTCCTCCATAACTCATCTTCCCCCAGTTTTTTTGTCACTTTAATATGTTTGCCTTTGACCGAAGGAGCGAATCCGACCAGCATGTGATTCGACACGACGGATTGCATGGGATTACGAGATGTTTTTCTTTTTTATACACCGCGGCACTGCTGCTTCCTGGTTGATAGCATCGTAGCTTCCTATAAGTAGCTAATTTGATTAGCATTGCACGCATATCGAATGAGGGGAGTGTGCTATTGGTATTTTGAAAACACATATCATAAGATAAGATAAGAACAACTTTATTAATCCCGAAGGAAATTGTTGTGCCAGAGTTACAGAAAATATAACAGTAATAAATAATAAAAAGAAAAGGCAGAATTAGAAATAAAATAAAGTATAAACTATAAAGTGTCTCAGTGAAACTATAAAGTGTCTTAGTAAACAAGTGATAAAACTATAAGTGTCTTGGTAACAAGTGAGGTAAGGAGTGCACAATAGTATGATAAAGGAAAAATTGTCGTGTACTGTTATGAAATGAAATATTGCACAGTTCTGAATATTGCACAGTGAAATGAAATATTGCACAGTTTTTGTTTTTTTTAGGTTAAAGATAGGTTTTTATGGTTGCCGGCGGCTGAATGGAGAATGCACACCTAGCAGCAAAAAAAAAATAAATGATGAATTTAACCAGATTATGTTGTGTTAAAATATAAAAATGAATAAATAAAGAGATACCTAAACATATACTTACATAATAAACAAACATCATTATTATATGACAATTATGTTTATTTCACATTCTGAGCCACGGCTTATGCCTATGTCTTGGCTCCATAGCATTGTAGCTTGCCAAAAATGGCTAATTTCATTAGCATTGCACACATATGTTGTTTCGAGACACACAGAATGCACACCTGGCAGTAAAAAGCAAAAAAAAAAAAAATTAAATGAAGATTTGTTTGTTTTAATTTACATTGTTTATAAAATGAAATAAATTTTAACTAAATAAAAAAAAAAAAATCAGATGTTTGTTTTACAAGAATTTAGCCAGATTTTTTTAAAATGTAAAATGAATAAATAAATAGATACCTAAACATGTACATACATAATAAATAAATATCATTATTAGATGACGGATGTGTTATTTTTACATCCTGAGCCACGGCTTATGCCTATGTCTTGGCTCTATAGCATTGTAGCTTGCTAAAAGTGGCTAATTTCATTAGCATTGCATGCATATTGGTGTTTCGAGACACACATCATGCACACCTGGCGGCAAAAAGCAAAAAAAAATAAATTATGATTTGGTTGTTTTAATTTAACCAGATTTTGTTGTTTTACCTGCCGCACCTGGCAGCAAAAATAAAAAAAATAAATAAAACATAAATACAGGGGGTTGACTCATCTTTCAGGAAGTTTAGGAAAATACAGTTCCCCCGCGCGGTCATGTTTGTTTATTTTAATTTACCTTGTTCATAAAATGATACAAATTTTAACTAAATAAAAAACTAAACTAAATAAAAAGCTTTATATTTTTATCAGATTCTTTGTTTTAATTTAACCAGATTTTTTTTTAAATATAAAATGAATAAATATATAGATACCTAAACAGGTACATACATCATAAACAAATATCATTATTATATGACGGTTGTGTTTTATTGTTTTTATTTAATTTCTATTATCCTTTTTCAATCTGTATTTTGTGTATATGTCCCGACGGTGTCCTTGAGTGTCAAGGAAAGTGCCTTAAATTTCATATGTTATTGATACTCTTATTATCATCATTTCATCAGAGCTGGTTGGTGTAATTTGGACTCCCTGCCATTAGCGGGTGCTGCATCAAAGGTTGCCAAGTTAAATCTGAATTGGAAAAACGCCCCCCCGAAAAAAAATAAAGAAAATCAGAGAGTGTGTTGCAGAGGGCATGCGTGGAACTAGGCGGCGGGCTAAAGTCGCGTGGTGGTCGGATCCGGGGGAACCGCGTCGTCCTGGGCGATGACTGGGGGGGGTCAGCGGCGCCGGTTGACGTCAAGGAAGCATCCCTTAGCAAGGCGCTAATGTGGAAAAACAAGCCAGCCTGAAACCTCGATAAAAGCTAAAATAAATGAAAAAAAGCACAGTGCATTGATGGTGCGTAAACACACACTCACACACACACACACACACACACACACACAGTCGTCATATCCTCTGACAGCGGCGGCCATTAAAGCTTGATGCGATGTAGAAGCATGAGCTCCAGGATTAGCTTTTACCAGAGGTGCTGCCGACTCCGACAAGACAGAAAGAGGCAACAACAGCGATAGCCTGCTGCTAAGTGCAGTAACAAGCAGTGTCACACACACACACACACACACACACACACACTCATATACTAACACACATACATACATGCCTACATGCGCGCATGGTCAAGGATATAAGTGGGGTGGGCGGGGTGAATTATTAAACCTGCAGGGATGGCGAGTTTAAAATGTGTGAGGGGACGTTCAGGGCTTTTAAATAAAAAAAAAAAAAATGGTTGAAAATAAACAGTTAAAGTTCGTTGGCGTGACCGAGATTGAGGCCGTGAACCAGCGAATAAAAAAAAACAAAAAAAAAAACAATTGTATTCCAGTCAAAATCAAATATTCCAATTCATTATCACCAGATCAGCTTGAAAAAATGTAGTTTAGTTATTTATTTGAATGAATGAATGAATGAATGAATGATTTATTCACTTTATCATTTTTTACATCTTGTTTTTGCAGCACTTTGATGAAAAGAGCCTTTTTCTATATATATATATATATATATATATATATTTTTTTTATCCCCAGTTATTTATCCCAATCTGATGCTAATGCTAATTTTCTTGCCACAGTTAGCTTTACAACGTTGTTATTAAATCAAGGCCCTTTTTGAAAAAAGATCATTGACCTCGATGACATGGATATAATCTAGAGGGAACATATGATTTGTTTCGTAGCAGCAAGTGGGATGGCATGGTGAGGCAGCGGTTAGCAAAAAGGTTTCTGGTTCATTTGGGACAGCGAATTGCAGACTGTTAGCCTTTAGCATGTCCGTGTGAGTAACATGCTACCTTTTTCCGTTGGGTCGCCACTGCTAACCTTCTCTTCTCTCACACCAACTAACTTCATGTCCTCTTTCACTCCATCTTCCCTCTGGACCTCTTACCTGGTAGTTCCAACCTCAGCATCCTGCTAACCAGATCTTCACCATCCCTCCTCTGTCCAAACCATCTCAGTCTGACTCCAAAGCATCTACCATGTGCTGTCCCTCTGATGGACTTGTTCCTGATCTTGTCCATCCTCATCACTCCTAAAAATAACGTCCGCATCTCCATCTCTGCTTCCCGTCTGTTTCTGTCTCTAAAGCATACAAGTTCACTTGTCTCACCGCTGTCCTTGCGCACCTTTCAAGAAGTACCTCTCTTTTATTACCAGACCCGAAAGTAATATTGGGAATGGCTGGCAGTGAGCGTACAAATCAGCCTTGAAGAAAAAAAAACTTTTATATTGAAGCTTCGAAACCAATTAATTGAAAATGATCGCACTTTAATCGCATTCAAAAAAGGCATTTATGTTTGTTTGATGGATAAATTAATGTACGCAACCTTGAACTTCAAACTCTTATAGTTTCTCATCTCTGCTTTTAATCTGCGCTGCCTCCAGCTGTGCTTCCTGTCTCCTCCTTAGTGTCTCTTAACCAGACAAAATCTGGCTGATGGTCTTATATCACCTCCGACACTTTTCTCCACTTGTCCCAAGCTGCAAGCACCTTTTCCTTCACTTCTTCTCCACACTCCTCATTGCTTTGGACTGTTGATCCGGAGTACTGAATAGCCTCTACCTTCTTTATCTCCACTCCCTGTAACCTCACAGTTCCAGTTGGGTTCAAACATGTATGCTTTCTTGCTGCATGTAACCATCATCCCTCTCCTTTCCAGAGGATACTTCCACCTCTGCAGATTTTTCTCCAACTGTTCCCTGACTATTATACATCACAGTGTTGTCTGCAAACTTATTGACGATTCCTGTTTTACCTCATCTGTCCATCACCATAGTGGACAAGAAGGGGGCCTCAGAGCTGATACCTGATGTAGTCCCATCAGACCCCTCTATCACACCTACACAATGTCATACCTCACTGTCCTAAAGCCCCCATACTTGTACCTTCCTTGTCTTGCAAAAGGCATACTTTGTCTCTGTTACAGAAAAACCTGTTTTAATTAAAATTCATTGATTACTGGTACCAGCCCACCAAGTAAGCACTTACGGTTCCCCGTTTGAACCCCGCGGTCAACTGGATCCTCCACCCATCAGCTCCTAGCGGGTCTACTGACATGGTCCGTTGGAGTGAATGGTTAGCTCACTCTGGGTTGACCTATGATTGACAGGTGTCTTTTTGGGCTTAAGCCCCGCCTCTTGGCCGATGCCATTTGGAACTGACTCCACCTCAAAGTGTAGCATCAGCAGACCAGATAGTGGGCAAATGTCTATGTACCACTACCACAAAATACTCGTATTTGTATCTTAAAAAGTTAGTAGCAAAAAGTATCATGCTACAAATTTTTACTACATAGTAGGGAATTAAATGAGTCCAGGTTTCCGTGGGGGACAGGAGGAGGTGTTCCTCAACTTGTACCGCATAATACTGCCTTAATCAGCCAGCCTAACATTTTTGACTCCCTGTAAATAATGCTAATGTGATATTTCCCACCTGAATATGCAAACGAGGCCGCGGTTGTGAAGCCCCCCCAGCGTGAATACCGTTACAAACCGGCTCGGGGGGGGGCATGTGGGGGAAGGGGGTTGGGGCAACATAAAACCAGGTGTAATGAGTCTGATTTAAATGACTTATTAAAGTGCCGCGTCGGCGTTGGAAAACATGGTGTAGAACACAAAACAGAAGCAATAGATGGTGATGTTCAAATTAGCGAGCTAACACTATGTTTAGCGCTACATTCGAGAGCGACGCGCCACGCTCGATACACGCCCCGCGGCCCTGCGACAAAATGCAACCCGCCGTCACCTCTCGGGCCGATAAATATACATATTATTTCCAGATCAGTTGCTCCAATCACGGTTTATTGTCAGGAGTGGGGACAAAAGAGCGCCGCGCCGCCGATCCACTTGTGTCAGCTCGTGAAAGGGCGTCTGATTGGACGCGAGAGAGACTCCGCTCTCCGTAATCTGTTGACCTCCCAGCCCAACCCGCCGTCGCACCGCCTCCGACGGTCCACGCGTCGAATTGCCACCCGCCATCTCATGATAAAGAACAGTAATTAAGACTTTTTCATGTGTGTGAACAATAACTAAAAGCTTCTTTCGTGCATTGGGGCGGCGGTGAAGCCAGATCATTCATAGCTCGCCTGATGGGCGAGTGGAGGTTTTTTCAGGTGGGAGATTTAGGTCATAAGGGTTAAAAAATATTGTTCTGGATCAGATAAGTAAGCTGGAGTAGGAGCGGACGAGTTCGGCACTTAGCCTGTATTCTAACTTTGTTCTTTTTTAGAGGTCACGTGACTGAAATTCAGTTGCAAATGCTGACCAATGGGGAGGGGGGTATCATTGAATCTTTCTCAAACTTGCGGTTAGCGCTTCTGCCTCCCTGGTTGGATTCCGAAAGAGTAGCCTTTGTGTGGAGTCTCCATGTTCTCCTCGTGTCTGCCTGGGGTTCTTCAGGGTTCTGCAGTTTCCTTCACGGAGTCCAAGGAGATTCACTGGAGATCCCCAAGTAGGCGGTGTGAATGACAGAGTGAATGGTTGCATGTTTATATCAGGCATGAATGAGTGAGTTAACGCTTACATCTCTATATAGTAGCTTAATGAAAGGAGCGATACTTGTATGTCTCCGATGTGTGAATCAGGTTGTGTCTCCAAAGGGCATGTGAATGAGAGGGGCAGTACTTGTATGTCTCTGATGTGTGAATCAGGTTATGTATCCAAATGACATGTGAATGAGAGGGGCAGTACTTGTATGTCTCTGACGTCTGAATCAGGTTGTGTCTCCAAATGATGTCTGAATGTGAGGGGCAATACTTGTATGTCTCTGATGTGTGAATCAGGTTATGTATCCAAATGACATGTGAATGAGAGGGGCAATACTTGTATGTCTCTGATGTGTGAATCAGGTTGTGTCTCCAAAGGACGTGTGAATGAGAGGGGCAATACTTGTATGTCTCTGATGTGTGAATCAGGTTGCGTCTCCAAAGGACGTGTGAATGAGAGGGGCAATACTTGTATGTCCATTTGAGTGAATGGTTGTACGTCTCTCTATGTGGACCGGTGACTGACCCTGACCCTCGTCCAATGACTGCCCACCTGGAATGAATGAACAGCACATAAGACAACACAAGTATCCATTAGGTATTTCTGATAACTCATATCAAAATATCAGCTTCCCCCGATTTCTGAGGGATAATATTTTACCCTGAAATTTGACTGATAGTTTCACTTCAGTACCACAGCATCGGCACCACATTGGGGGCTGGGCCTCCACTGATGTCTGTGAATGACACTTAATGTCACACAGTGGAAGTGAAACTGCTAGAACAACAGACAACGTTAATATTTCCGCAAAGCAAAATGGCTAAAAGTGTTCAATGCTAGCATCGGGTTTGGCTACCCGGAGCTCACTCTGTGTTGGCTATATTTAGAAAATAGAAAAAACAGTCCCATCAGTCAAGAAAAAGGTGCGTGTGGAAAAACTACCCGACCAGCGCGCAGCCTTCGCTCTTATTTCCTACCCGGTGCTTTATGTGCGGGTCGATTCATTTCACAGCTGTCATTCCGTCCTTTCTTTTTTTTTTTTTTCTTTATTATTTTCTCTCCTTTCTCTCGCTGTGAAGCCTCCGGGGCAAGCTGCAACCTTGAGCCACTTCGGCGAGACTTTGTCTGTCACCTTCAAACCCAACCTCCCACTGCAGATCTGTACGAGGGCGTGCGCGCCCTTCGCGCCTCTTGCCGCCGCCGAGACCTGCGGGAGGGAATAACGAGCCGGGGAGATGCTAGCGGCAAGGCTGATATATCTCTGACTGGTCTGCGAGGGGGCAGCGGGTCACCGCTATTGATCACTGCTATGCTACCGTATGGAGCAGACGCCCACGTGGACCCGGTATATAATTTTATATGAGTGTACTGTTATTTGTTGTGCCTTGTACTGTTGTAAACAACTTCAGCATCACTCTGAGTACTTGTTTGAGGACATGAGGTCTTTGGGCAATTGAATCCCGCTGCTGCACATTTCACCCTCATGCTAGGCTACTGGGCGAGCAGTTTGGTTCCTTGCAGAAAATAAACCTCTCGGACTTGTGCGAGGCCAGAATTTCCATGGCAGCGCATAAAGAATCAGTACTCAGGCCTCTTCTTGTTTGCTATGGGGATGGGCTGGGTGGCAGACGGGGTTAAACAGCAGCCTTCATGATGTTTGCAGACAAATCTGTGATCTATAGTAAGAGCAGGCAGCAGGTGGAGGGAAATCTGAATAAATGGATGTATGCTCTTGTAAGGAGAAGAATGACGTTCGGCTGCAGCAAGCGAGCATACATGTGTGAGAATGAGATGTACCAAGGTAGAGCAGTGAGGGTACAGAGAGTGGAGAGCTAGAAGGTGAAGGATTTTAGTTTCCTCGGGGGTCGGCAGTGGAATGAAGTGAAGAAACGCGTTCGGTAAAGGTGTCAGGTGTGATACAAGAGTGTCGGCCAGTACGAAAGGAAAGGTGTACAAGTAAGTGCAGAGAACAATACATGCACAGCAGAGGGACAGTGGAGATCTGGGAAGAAGGATATTGAAGTTGGAAGTGCCGGGCAGGAGGTCTAGAGGAAGATCAGATTTATGGATGGACTCTGGGTTTTCATAGAAGAGCACGGGGTTAGATTGAGACAGATGATTGGCTGTGGTGACCCCTGCAGGGAGCAGCCCACAGGAAAAGATGGCCCAAAGCTTTTAATTAATCATCATAATGTCAGTCATTCATTCATTCATTTTTTATAGCACTTATCCCGCACTCAAGGTTGCGGGGGCGCTTGAGCCTTTCCCAGCTGTCATTGGGTAAGAGGTGGAGTCCACTCTGGACGATCACAAGGCCACATAAAGAGGCGTACAACATTGGCAAATCATACAGAGATGCAACCAGTCACTCTTCTATGACAGTTGGAGTCTCCAAGTCACATGACCAAAAGCCAGGTGTCTTTTGTTTACAAAAAAATCAAACCCCATGTTAGCTACCAGCTAACAGAGAGCTAAAGACCAATGCTAACTCCAATTCCTATTTGAGCTGCTAATACAAAGATGCACTTTTCCAAGTGATGAGTGAATGTCCGGAGTTTGAGGTATTTCAGCGCACCCCCCGATCACCGCGGAAACAAGCGCGAGAGAACTCTAGGTATTTGCCGTTACATTCGGCGGTAGAAACCGTCCCTTTTTGTCCAGAGAAACAGGAGAGCGAGCGGAAGCGTTCGCTCCAAGCACATGATGTCTGGCGTCTGTTGTTTACTCCCACAGCTGCTCCTATACTTTCCGCCTTGCCGTCATCGAGAATATTGTTTGCCGTTGTCACATGCTTTACATTCCACCCGCCCGCGTAGCCGATTCTCTTCTCTACCGAAGCGCAGAGAACAGGAAATTATTCCACAGCGGGACTGGATGCTCCTTCGCCTTTTGTCATATTCTGTATTTTCTAGCTAAATGCTGTGCTCTGTCTCAACTTGGTAACTTTTACCACAACGTCTGTAGACACCTACTTGGCTGGTTGCCTTGGCGACTCCGGTATGCCGGGGTGCTACGATGCCGCTGAAAACTGACAGTGACTTTTGCCGATTTAATTAGCTAACATTAAAGTTAGCACGTAATTGCTATCAACAAGAGCAAGGTGCAGATTTATTTGGCCTTCTGAGCCGACAGAAACGTAAACAAACGTAGATAATTAGAATCAGGAATGGCGGGTGGGTTCGGTCGGTGCACTAGTTGCTAGATAATGAGTTCAACCGGCATCTGCGTTTCTGAACTTTTGTCCCGTTTATGTTAGCATAATCTATTCCTCACGCTAGATCAATTCTGATCAACAATGAGTGTCCCGATCAATAACAATAGCAAAGCAATGACATTCACTCGTCCATTCAACAGCTGGCCCACTCAGGGTAACAACACAAAGAGGGGGCCATGTAGGAGCATACAAGTCCTCACTCTTTCATTCACCATTCATGAAGGTCACGCTTTCATTCTGACGGCCTAATTTGGGGTCTCTGGTGAACCTCCTGCATGTTTTTGGTCTGTTGGAGGAACCCCTGGAGGAACCCCAAGCAGACAAGTGGAGAACATGGAGACTCCACACGGAAAGGCCACTCTGTTGGAATCCAACCAGGGACCTTCTTGCTGTGAGGCGGAAGCACTAACCATTGTGCCGCTCAAGCGACAAAAGTCATAACAGCCTTTAAATATATTTTCAAGCATGTTTGAGGTCCAGACCGTTATTTTTCCATCCCTTTTTCACCCCACGGACGACTTCAGATCCACAGTTTACCCCCGTCGAGGGAAAATTAACCCGAGTGAGAAGGCAGGACTCCGGGAGCACCGTATTTTACTTTATCAGTCCACTTTGTTCGGACGATCAACTTTACTTTTGAAAAAAAAAAACAAAATAAACAAAACTGACTGCTGCAGAGACCTATAATAATTCAACTGGCCGGCCACTTTGAAGAGGCGCCGCGGTGATTCAGCCCGCTTATCGTCGCCATCTTCGGGTGGCATCGTCTGGAAGAGGCTGTTTTTCGCTGCACGCGGCATTCGGAGACCCGCGGTCACCGACAACCTGAAAAATTGCATTTCTGTTGGTATGCAGTGTCGGATATTTATGATTTTCAATTTATTTTTCGAGTCTTGCTTTTTCACTCTCGGGTAAAAATACCAGACCGGGGTTTTGTGACCGGGGAAAAGTTCAAAATAAAAAATATAAGTCGGGTCGCAGTAGCTTCAGATTACCCCGGGGCCTTGACTCCAGATCCGCTGTGTTTAGTCGGACGAGACCCATAATGCCAAACAGTTAGCGTAGCAGCTAGCGTAGCAGCTAGCGTAGCGGCTAGCATAGCAGTTAGCGGAGCAGCTACTTACTGTGGCCCTTTGGAGGGAGTCTACAAGGTCTTTAACAAATCACAGAGTTTCGGAAATTACGATCGCTATCTCGCAGGCAGTTCGTGTTGTGATCATCGTTTGTTTGTTTGTTTGTTTGTTTGTTTGTTTGTTTATTTAAAGGGCCTTCCTGTGCAGATCTCCATGTTCTTTTCCCTGTTCTCTATTTTTATTCGCTGAGTGCAGCATAAGCGAAATAGAAAATGAATGAATGATTTAAGTCAAAAGCTGCTAATTCAATATCCCTAGATCACTTGGAAAACAATTATTTGTACAACTAGTTTTTGATTGGTTGTTGCTGTTATCTTGGTTTTTATTAAAGAATTAATGCATGAATGAATGAATGCTTTTTTTTTTTCAATTTCATGGTGTCCCATCTGTGTTTTTGCAGGACTTTGATGGAAAAGTAAAAATGATCCTTCATATTCATTTTCCGTCGCTAATGCTGGTTTTTCATTTAAATGTTGCTCCAGTTTGAGTTGCTGTTAAATCAACAGCCTTTTTCCGACAAAAGATTATTGACCTCGATGAAGAAGCAAAAAAATATAGACGAATGGAAAAGAGCGAGGCTGAATGAATTTTTGTTTTAGTGGCTTTGGATTGGTTGTTGTTCTCTTGGTTTTTATTAAAGAATGAATGCATGAATGAATGCATGGATGGATTTTTTTTTCAATTTAATCTCGTCCTACTCTGGTTTGTTCTCGTTTCTGTGGCACTCTAATGGAAAAGCCCTGTTTGAATCAAATCAAATTATTTTTATTATCATTATGATCCTCTGTAACATTCGCGTTCTGATGCTAATGCTAATTTTTCATCATATTTTTCATCGCTACGGTGCGAATGGATGTGAAATCAACTGCTGGTTTCTGACAAAAGTTTATTGACCTCAATGAAGAAGCGACCGACTATAGTCGAGAGAGAAACTGCGAGGCTGAATGAATATTTGTTTTAGTGGCTTTGGATTGGTTGTTGTTGTTATCTTGGTTTTTATGAAAGAATGGATGTATGGATTCTTTTTTTTAATTTCATTTTGTCCTACTCTTGTTTCCTCTTGTTTTTGCAGCACTTTAATAGGAAAGCGGTATTTGAATTAAATCAAATTATTCTTATTAACATTCTTATCCTCTGTTACATTTCCTTTCTGATGCTAATGCTAATGCTAATTTTTCATTCAAATACCGCTACGGTGCGAAGGGAAAACCGATTGCCTTTTTCGAGAATAGATCATCGATGAAGAAGAAACCGAAGACAGTCAAGAGGGGAACTGTGGTGGCTGGGTACCACTTTAGAAATATTAGCTTGTTTGGCATAATATGGGGTGTCATGTTAGCACAGCGGCTAACGCTTCTGTCCTGCTAGAGGCTAATTGGGGACTCTAAGTTACCCATGACGTACGAAAGAGTGAACGGTTGTATGTCCCTACACCCGATCAAGCGCGCACCCCGCCTTTAGCGCCATGACAGCTAGGGTACCGACTGAAGGATTAATGCTAAATATGTACATAATGAAAGAACGAATGGACGTCCAGTGAAGACCCATCGTTTATGCTAATTTGGCCTTCATCGGAACACGCTAGAGGTCTGCATGTCTAAATTACCGCTGCGTGCCGGGATGAAGATTCAGATGCAGCTCCGGGCTGTATTTGGGATGCCAGTGCTGTCTAGTCTCCGGTCCCGGGGTTGTAAAGACTGATTTGAGTCCGACTCGGCGTAATATTTAAGAGGAACTTTAACTTTTCTGCTGCAAAACGGCCACAGAATAACTAAAATGGATTGTTTTAGGATCGGAATTTTATCGTCAGTGTCTGTCCGGCTCAAAAAAAAAAAGGGATGGGTGTGCAGATTTAACTACCTTTTAACTCTATGGGGAGTGTGTTTCCGTGTGTGTGTGTGTGTGTGTGTGTGTGTGTTCAAGGTCAAGGGTTCTCTTTATTTGTCTCCTTTGGGAAGCATTTGAATCTGAGGAAACCCTATTTAAACACAACATTACATTAGTGCAATACGCCCTGTCGTCCCAATTCATCCGATTAATCGTTCACGGTGATTAACTCGATTAATTAATCATCTTGTATCCTTGGAAAGATTTTGCTAGCTCATACTCGTAGTCTAGTACATGCAGGTGTCTTTTTTTTTTTTTTTTATAAATTTCACAATCTGTTCAACTATTACCTGAGGGGTGTTCGGAGGTGCGGGCATACCAACCCCATTAATCTAAAGATCAAATTTTTTTTAAATGTATCTGTCAGGTTACCGGACCAGCTGGCAACCCCGTGTCTCAGTACCGGTTCTTTATTCTGTTAAGAAAAAAAAAACATGGAAAGTCGATTCTCTGGTTTATTTTGTACGGATACCATCTACATGCATCTGCTCTTGCAGATATATATATAGGAGGTGACCTTCTCGATCTCATTATTTTTTATCTGCATTTTATTTGGCCTCCTATAGACTCGAGACGTGTTGGCTTTTACAAACATTTTAGCGCAGAAACACAGATTAGCTCACTAGCTAACTTATTCATTAGCTACAATGCTTATCCTGATATCCTTGGGGGGGGGGGGGGGGGGTACCGGAGGTGATTCTGTTGTTGGGCAAGAAGTGGGGGTTCGCCCAGGACTGGTTAATCACAAAGATAAATCAACCATTCGCCCTCTCATTTACATGTCTGGACAATTTACCGTCTCCAGTGGACCCAGTGAAAGAGTACCGGCTAGGGTGGAAGGGAAAGGTGTACAAGACATTTGGGACAGGAAGGAGAGCTGGAGGTGGTGGAGATGAAGATGTTGGGGTTCTCTAGGAGTGAGGGGGATGGATAGGATCAGGGAGGAGTCCGTCAGAGGGGCAAAACATGTTTGAGATAAAGGCAGAGTGATGGTTTGGTCATGTACAGAAGAGGTATTGCCAAAGTTGGAGTTGTCAGACAGGAAGGGAGAGAGCCGAAGAGAAGATTAATGGATGGAGTGAAAGAGGACTTTAAGTTAGTTTGTGTGAAAGAAGGGGATCCAGAGAATGGGGTTGGATGGAGGAAGTTGGTTTGTGGTGGTGACCCCTGAAGGGAGTGGCTGAAAGGAAGAAGGAGAAGAAGAATGAGCCTCTTGTATGTTTTTGGACTTTGGGAGAAAACCGGAGAACCTGAAGGAGACCCATGCAGACACGGGGGGAGAACATGCAAACGCCACACAGAAGGTTCCCCCTGCCGGAAGTCTAACCAGGGACCATCTTGCCGACCCAATGCGCCACCACTCGCTAGCAAAACAAATCTTTCAGAAACCTTGGCCGCTTCAGTCAGGCATTTTGGGACTGTTGCTTGAGACCATCTACATACTTTCTTCTTTCTAGAGGCGGCATTCTACCGTCATCTTTTGCCCTCCTCTTTCTAGAAAACGTACTGGCTACCTCTTGCCAAGAAGTACTGCTCATCTGTGTCTTTATACGCCTTACTAGATGTTAAGCATACATGTCCATACTTCATCAGTGCAACTAGCTGGAAACTACCTGGAAAGCGGGACCACTCCAAGCTCTTTGTTCAAATTTCTAACCAATCACACAACAAACCCTTTTAGCACTGTAGGAACTTTGTGCAGTTCCCAGATTCTTTGCGAAAACCAGGCCCGTTTTTTGTGCCTTTTGACAGCGTAGGAGCCAGGACCTAAGTTCCCAGAACCGTTTCAGTGCCTGCTCCGAGGTGGGGTCTTTTTATGATTCAATGCAACGTAGCAACTTGCTAATGGTAGAACTGGTAGGCCATATTTAAAAAACCATGATGTTGCTGGTTGGTTGTTTTTTTATGTGAAGAAATGGACAGAACCAGAACCGTGTTCCCTCACTGCCTGCGAGAATGCAAAACTAAAGGGTCACCCGGAGGAGGAGGCTAGTTCCAGGAATGAAATCCAAATTGGACACTTCTTGGAACTGTTCTGCTTTTGAAAAAGTGGCTTATGAGAATGTGGCTGAGATAAGCAAACTGGCTGAAAAAACAAAACAAATATATTTTGGCAAAAAAATTGATTTATTTTGTCATTCTCATGCTGCGGGTACAATTTTATGGACAATTTTATTGTGGTTTTCAACAGGGAGAGGGTCAGTGGTGGACTGGGTCTTAAGCCATATCGCCAGCCGGACGCCTGAATGCTATTAAGACCTTTGTTTTCTAAAAAACAGAGAATTCTTAAGGGGTCAAGAGTGATGCAGAGTGAGCTTACTTGCAGTTTGCAAAATTCTGCATAGTATTTTATCTTATTTTACTAGTTTATTTTTAATTTCATTTTAATTTTTTTCTTTGAGGTTCACAATTTGATGCCGCTGCCCCATGTGCCTTCCAATTGGCAATCAGGGACAATGTTTTTTTTTTTTTCGGATTCTAAAGTTCTGCTCTTTTTCCCTTGAGCCAACCAAACGGCTAAGGAACATTGTTATATTGGTGTCTTTCTGGGCCCTTGTGTTTTTTTTCTTGGTTGTTTTCGTTATATTTCTTCGAACGGGGGGTAATTTTGCATGTATGCTTCCTCCCATGTTGCTAAGCTCGGATTGGACGATTATAAGTTACAAGTTAGCCTAGCACGTTGCAAACACTTTCATATGTCGGGCTTATCTGGAGATTAAATGTCAGCAGAGAAAATAATTTGCAAATTGAGTTGTGGTAATTTATTTAAACATAAATGAAGGGGTGTTAAGTGACAAATCTGTTTTCTTGAACGGGGATGAATGTTTTTCATAAGTCTTTTGGATTTAATCGTGTGATTTTCCAAGAATCGTTACAAATATTATTGTCAATACAAAAAAAAAAAAAAAATCACGCAGGGACGAGGCTATTATTGTATGCTGAAGCTAGCGAATTGCAACTCGAGTGTCTGTTTCACAGTTTGAGGGCGGATTCATTGATCTGCTCGCCGAAACGGCCGATGTCCTGAAGAGAAAAAAAAAAACACTTGTGCGACTCTGAAAAGGCAGAAGAATAAAAAAAAAAAAAAAAATTTGTTGTGATTCCGCGACATCGTCAGACGCTAAAAAGGCCAACCGACATTCCTCTCCCGTCGCACCCTCGTCATCTTTCTTCATTTGTTGCGATTGAATGGTGAAGTAGATGGCGGTTTTAGAAGTAAAAAATAAGTAAATAAAATCACAGATACTCTTTAATAACCTCTGGGGCGTTTAGCATGAAGCGTGTTGATATTTAATTGATAGCGTGACCAAAAATCACCGACGACGGGAATAGAGTGACGGTCTTCCATCTCAGATTGTGCCCTCGCGCGCCGTAGCTTGTCAAATGGCCCGTCGCCGACGGTGACGGGAAAGATCGGTCACATCACCGAGAATTTCGAGCGGTAAACAAACCAGAATATGGTCGGCTTTCCTGAATAATGGCGGTCTGAGTCTTTGGGTCGGAATTATGTTGCAGGGACGTTACACATCAGTTTCCACGAGAACTGCGCTAACACAGAGGAGCTGCACGTCTGTTTGGACCCATAAAGCTAACTAGCTAGCTAGCTATTTTGCATTCATTCATTCATTTTATACTGCAATCAACTATTCGCTAACTCATTCATTCACATATTATATAGACATTCATTCATTCATTTTATACTGCAATCAACTGTTCGCTAACTATTTGCTAACTATTCGCTAGCTCATTCATTCACATATCATATAGAGACATAAAATTATTCACTCTCTCATTCACTCATAATTTCAAAACATACAACCATTCATTCATTCATTCATTCATTTTATACTGCAATCAACAATTCGCTAACTCATTCATTCCCAATTATATAGAGACATTCATTCATTCATTCATTTTATATTGCAATCAACTATTCACTAACTATTCGCAAACTTCTTGCTAACTCATTTATTCACATATCATATAGAGACATTCATTCATTCATTCATTTTATACTGCAATCAACTGTTTGCTAACTATTCGCTAACTATTCGCTAGCTCATTCATTCACATATCATATAGAGACATAAAATTATTCACTCTCATTCACTCATAATTTCGAAACATACAACCATTCACTCATTCATTCACAAAATATGAAGAGCTACATATCGCTTATGTCATCTGCAGACATGCCGTATGTAGACGTGCAACCATTCACTCATTCATTCAGGCATCGTATAGAGAAACAAAATAATTCACTCATTCATTCACCAACCATTCATTCATACACGATATAGATGCATGAAGCCGCTTATGCAGAAAACCATTCACCCTCTCATCCACACAGCGTATGACGATATAGATTCATTCACTCACTCATTCACATGTCTTGTAGAGACAGAATGATTCACTCATTCATTCACTCATTGGTCATTTATAGACATAAAACCATTTGTTCACCATAGAGATTTACAAATACACATCCTCTCATTCACATAGCATTCAAAGACAGACAAACTTTCACCCATTCACACCTCATATAGAGCAGTGGTGTCACACGTACGGCCCGCGGGCCGATACCGGCCCACCAGCGGGTCCAATCCGGCCCGTGGAATAAATCTACAATTTGAAAAAAATACATAAAAATCACTTTTCACTATTACTTTGTTACTTTGTACATTCATTAAAAAGTCACAATATTTTATTAAAAAAAGTAAAAATGCTGTTCTTATATTCTCTGCTCGGTGGCACCCTGGTTGTGTTAGCAACATTGTTAGCAACAAAGACCATGTGACTCAGGACTTACAGCAAATGGCAGAAATGCTTCTTCCAGGTCTGTAGATAGTATTTTATCTTAATGTTACAAAGGTATCTGCTTTTCTGTTGGCCGTAACATCCTCATCAGGAAGATGTTGTCGTCAAAACAGAAAGAGGGTACATCGAGTGTAGGGTTTTCAAAAACAAATGAACCACTTCTTATTTATCAGTGCCGCTGTGCGACTCGCCATGGCGAAAAATACACCAAAGTGCAAAAGGACTGGGAAAAAAGAAACAGGGCATAGTGTTGTTGAAATTACATTTCTTTTTTGTTATGTTTTTTTTTTTTTTTTTTTTTTTTTTTTTTTAAAAGGGACAGTTTTTAAACTGTTTTTTTCAAAGGAACTTATTTACACAAAAACAAAGGAAAAATGTGGGCTCAGTGTTACTTCTAAGTACAATGATTTTACTGGTCCGGCTCCATTGACATCAAATTATGTCACGGTACCAAAATTGAGTAGTAAACATTAACTTGTTCATTCACGAGACATAATATGTTAACACAAACATTCATGTCATATGGACGTGCATCCTGTCACTCATTCATTCACATTTCATATAGTTACATCAGTGCAAGGGCTTCTCTGCTGGCCTAAAAAAAATGTCTGTATCATAGATGTTAATTATATTTTGTCCATGAATACTTATTGAATAATTCAAAATGGTCTGTTTACTTCCTTTCATAGCTTTTCCCCTGGTTGTGCCGCTTCCAGACATGCATTCTCATATTAGCCAATCACATTTCAGCCATCATCTGTTGCCAGGCAGGGTCAAAATCAAACAAAATCTGCCCGTGGGGGGGCAGTGGGGGGGGGGGGGGGGGGGGGGGTTGCACAATCAGTTCTGCTAGCCCTTTACGCAAAAATTACGCAAAAATAATAAGTGTTGATGATGCTGTTGCTTCAACCAATCAGATTTTGAGTTGGCGATATCAAAGCCTTCTAGAAGGCCACAGCAACGTCAGTGTATTCACAGCCTCTGATTGGATAGTCAGAGAGCGGACTATTGTATGTATCGTCACGTGATGCGTTCCTGCGGATGAATTTTAACACTACACGCGTTATCTATCTCTGATGCACATCTTTTTATAATGCGTTTTTAAGATGTTTTTTATACAAACATTCATTTATTCATTCACATGTTATCTAGAGACGTGTCATGTTCACCCGTATGCTGTCATCAAGAAACGTGCAGCAATTCATTCACTTATTCACACGTCTTATACATAAAATAATTTACTCTCTCATTCAAAATGAGGAATTTTGAGGAATGCAACCATTCACCCTCTCATTCACACAGCATAGAAAGACGTACAAGCTTCATGCTAACACTCGCGTCATGCAGCGATGACCAAAAATGACAAAATTATTTATTCACTCATTCATTTCAAAACATACAACCATTCACTCTTTATACATTCATTCACTCATTATTCACATGTCATGTGGAGACGTGCAACCATTCATTCACTCATTCACGTGTCATTTAGATATAAAATACAACTATTCACTCATTCATCCACCAAACATATGGAGACATGCAACCATTCATAATTCATAATTTAAATTATGTATATATGTTCATAACTGTGCAATATCTCATTTCATCCGTACAATATTTTTTCATACTCTTGCGCACTCCTTATCTTACCTTGTTACTTAAGACACTTTCTAGTTTTTTTTTTCTTATTCTGCCTTTTCTCTTATTTTTTTAATTTATTTTTTTACTGTTTATACAGTTTTTTACTATTATTTATTAATGTGGTTTTTTTTTTTCTTATTCTGCCTTTTCTCTTATTTTTTCATTTATTTTTTTACTGTTTATACAATTTTCTACTATTATTTATTATTGTGTTTTTTTTTTTTTTTTTTTGTAAGTCTGGCACAACGAATTCCTTCCGGATAAATAAAGTTGTTCTTATTCTTATTGCTACGTCACCACTTTGATGTGCAAAAATTCAATCTTTAACTTTCTGGATTACAAAATTCAAAATTCAAAAAAAAAAAAAAAAAAAAAAACGCCAACCGAGTGCGAAATGGATGTTTATTCAGAAGCGGGAAAATAAACAAGCTAACGACTCCCTGCATTAGCGCTCGCAAACATGCCAGTTGCTTCGAATTAATCTCGCCAATGACCTTTGCGTAAACCCGCTCTTGACTGTTTGTCAAGTCAAGTGTGTGACACCGAGAGGCAGGGACGGCCCCCGGGAATGTGTGTGTGTGTGTGTGTGTGTGTTTTCAGCGACAACAGGAGGGGACTTCGCCGTAAAGTCGCAGTAACCCGCGGTAATTGCGCCCCGATAAAATTTTAATGATCAACTAGCGGGAAATTGGGCCATCGTGGGCGGCAGCGGCGAGAGCCGGGGAAAACACACACACACACACACACACACACAGTTGCCACGACACTGCGTATAAACACACACACACAGGCATCGATCAATATTCATGAATCCCTTAAGCAAGAGTAGTTTGTGCTTATATTAACACGCGTCAATGCGCGCACTCTTTAGTCGCACGTGTCGGGATCCACCTCCGCCGCCAACAGGCCGCCGACTCGCCGTTTCCGACGCCATCGGGGTTTTCGCCGTCACCCTGCAGCTCGCGGGGTGTGAAAACAGCCCTGCCGAAAATAGGACGGATCACGCCTTGGCGAAGATGCGTTGGAGATATGTGTGTGTGTGTGTGTGTGTGTTTGTGAGGGGATGGCGGCATCTGGAAGAGGTGTGAAAAAAAAACAACAAACAAACAAGTCTCGGCGAAAAAGCAACATGCACTGGTGATAAGTTGCTATGGCGATGTGGCGAGGAGAAAAATATAGGGGGTGAAAGAGTGACATGCGGGTAAGACCGTGTGTGTGATGTTTCATTGGGAAAAGGAAAATGAGACGTAAATTCTGATTAATGAATAAAAAAAAAAAATGGAGAGTTAAATATGTGAAATATGATCCTCATATTTTAAAATATAGAGATAAAAAAAAAAGGAAATGAGATCAGGTGGGTTTTGTTTTTGAGCTGGATGCTTGTTAGATGCTGTGAATAATGAAATAAAAATAAAATTAAATTCATAAACTAAACAAAAATAAAATAAAGTTGAATTAATTTCAATTCAATTCAGGTCTTAGAAGCTATGAAAAATGAAATTAAATAAAAGTTTAATTAAATGTAAAATTAAATGTAAATGTAAATCACATTTTAATAATAATAATTACTCAATAATTGCATTACATACATAAATTACAAATTGAAAATGTGAAATTAAATGTAAACTGAAAAGAAAGTAGAATAAAAGCAAAATAGAATGAAATTGAATATAAATCAATAAAATAAATTAAGTTAAATGTATTTTATTTAATTCAGGTGTTAAGAGTTATGATTAATAAAATAAAAATAAAAATAAAATTAAATTCATAAACTAAACAAAAACATAGTTGAATTAAGTTAAATTAAATTCAGGTGTTAGAAGCTGGGAAAAAATGAAATAAAATAAAATCAAAATAAAATTAATGAACTAGAAATAGTTACATTTAATAAAATGTAAAATTAAATGTAAATGTAAATTACATTTTAATAATTATAATTACTCAATAATTACATTAAAATCATTAATTACAAATTGTAAAATTAAATGTAAACTGAAAAGAAAATAGAATAAAAGCAAAATAGAATGAAATAAGTTATAAAACAATAAAATCAATTAAATCAAATGTATTACATTTAATTCAGGTGTCGGAAGTTATGAATAACAAAATATATGTTACATGAAATGAATAAAATAAATAAATCTAATCTAATTAAACTTAATTTAATTTGACTGTTGGAAGCAATGAAAATGCAATAAAAATTAAATAAAATGGATAAAATAAAGTTAACTTCAATTTAATTAAATTCAAAAATTAGGGATTATGAAAAATCAAACAAAAGTAAAATAAAGTTAATAAAATAAAGTTAAATTTAATCAAATTCACCTCAATTTCATCCAAATAATTCAAAATAAAACAACTTCTGATTCATTCATTCATTATCTATACAGCTTATACCGCAGTCACAGGGCCAGTGGCGCTTGAGACGATCGCTCCTGTTATGGGTCCCTGATTGGTCGATCACAGGGCTCGAAACAGAGACATCCGACCAATCGCCCCGTCATTCACACTCCATACACATACAGCAGCCTTTCAGGCATCAGGAAATGTAAACAGGAAGTGATGCGAGCATTAGCGGTCCGTTACATTTTTGAAAAAAATGTTGTTTTCAATGCGCTCCTGCTGCCGCTGCTGCTCGGTGAACGATTCACGCTGGAAACACGGGAGATTCTAATCCGCCTCGTCTCCTCTCACGTCACAAGAGTCACATCCGACCCAGAGGCCCGGAGTAAGATCTCACACGTCGCCGTCTCCAAGGTGCCTCCGTGCGCGACGCCGTCCTCCCACCGTCGCCCCCGGCGACGTGCTTCATGCTCTCACGCCGAATGATTTTTACATGGCGGAACAGATGGCGACCGGAGGAGACGACACGACAGCCCGCCGCCATCGTCCTCTGTTTGTGTCGCGTCGCTCTCGCGCCCACGCGACGGAGCTCGCCAGAGCGAAAAACGGCGGCGTGCGACGGTGTCGACGGGGAGGTCGTGATGTCGGGCCGCGCCTGGGCTAGGCTGGGGGTTTGCGGCGGCGCGTTAAACGAAAACAACGTCGGGATTTCTATTCCCTATTTGTTGTCTGGCAGGATAACGGATGATTTCCGTTAGGATTTCCTGAATGGGTGGCTTATCTCCGCTGTGATTGGGCTAGAGGTTGCCGGGCAACACGCAGGGCCACCCATATAACTATTCACCCGGACCCCACACCCTAAGCCCCGCCCCTTCTTGACCTCCTCGCTGTGAGCGCTAACTGTTTAGCCTCTCACATTATGCAGATGACACCGCGACCTACCTTAGCGTAGCTTAGCGTCCATTTCCTCCTTGCTAATAATACGGCGCGTTTTATTCCATCGCCTCTTCTTTATCTGTCATCTGAGCTCATCTTGCGTACGTTTAAACAAAAGCACGCCTCATTTAACTGATTTGAGTCCCGGTGGAGCTCCGTTTTTAAAACTAATTCAGATGAAATCAACGTCGAAGCATCTGCTCGCGAAATTACCTCTCGCAATTTTATTTTTGTTTATTTTTTTTCCCCGCAGTTGTAGGACGAGGTGAGGCGGACGACCAATCAGATAACAGCGGCGGCGCTTTCTCACCTTCCCGGAGTGTCGAGAAAGAAAAAGAGATGAAATTTCCTGCCGAAAAAAAAACACTTATTTCCGTCCGCGTGCGTCTGGAGCTAAAAGCCTGTTTTTCCTTTTTTTTTTTTTTTTTTCATCCCAGGAGAGAATTTCCTGTCATGATAAATTGATAGCAAGCGTTTGATTTTATTTTTTTCTTTTATTTTTTTCTTTTTGTTTTATCTCCCCTGCCAGTGTTCAGGAACGTGCGCTTTAATTTTAGTGTATTTTTTAAAATCCAAATCAATTTCGAAGGCAGGCCGGTTGGAGGCTCACCTGGAAAGCAGGTCGCCCGCCGATCCTGGAGGAGATTTAAATAATCAACAAAGTGTTTAAATCCGCGACACACTCATTCACTCTCTGGATGAGGTGTCGACGCTGGGCGTGCACGTGTGTGTGTGTAATAAATGGACGCGCTAACCCACATGAAAGCAGGATTAGCATAGCTACACTGCGACGATGCCCCCTTTTTATCAATGTTTCACATCAGAGCGTTTAGCTTGTGATCGCTAGCGAGCCGCCGGCCTAACAAATTGAACAAAAAATGAACAAATTCACAAAAAATCCCCCCAAAATAATCATAATAATCATAATTAATAAAATGGAATAGAAAAGGGGGGAAATTTCAATTCAGTTAATGATATATGAGCAGTAAAGTATATAATAATATCGGAAAAAAATAAAGATAAAAAAATAAATAAAAACAAAAACAAGCAAGATATAAAAATTAAGAATATAAGCAATATTTAAACAGTATAAACATGTGCATAAACAATAATAATCATTTTTCCTATAACAAAAACAGCAACGATAATAATGGTTACATGTCTCAAAATGACATGTGATGACAGAGTTTGCATTTCATTCAATTTTTTTATTTATTCATTTATTTTCCCTTGAATGATGGAAGATGTATTTGCCGTTTATATTTATAGATCCATTTATGACCCTTATTTAGATAGAGTTTAAGAAAACTATACGTAAAATGAATTAGTTATCAGTATAATTATATTTCTATATGACGTGAATGACGGAGTGAATAGTTGTATGTCTGTATGATAGCAATCATAACATAATAATAAGAATAATAACAATAACATAGTGGGAATCCAGCTGTGAACAGGCACGGGTGATGAATGGGATAAATGGGATTTACACTGATTTCAACAGGAAATATCGGTTTAAGAAAAAATGTAAAATTTCTTAGCCGATGTTCTACTGAAATTTATAACTGACATGTTAATGAGAGTGAATTGTTGTTTGTCTCTACATAACAACAACAACAATAATAATAACAATAACAATTATAATGATAATAAAATAATACAGTGGAACCTGGGATTCCGAGCGCCCATATTTACGAGCACATCGACCTTTCAACCGATGTTTCCAATCGATGTTTTCAATCGAATATTGAATCGTGCCACGAGCAAGTATTCGTGCACGAACACACTAAGAAACAACTACACTGGCTTTCTGCTTTGTGGCGTTGTAGCGTTAGCAATCGTGCATGCTAATCCATGTTGTTTACATCGTTCATCATTGTGCTCTCCTGGTAAATCTTTTTTTTTGTGCTTTTTTTTTTTTTTTTTAGTAAGCTAGCCCTTATTTGCTCACAAAAAGGTTAAAATTGCTAGTTTTAGCGGTGTTAGGAAGAAATTGAGAATTCCTGTTAATCTGAAGAAGGATATAATAGCTAAACGTGAGAGCGGTGTTGGTGTACGACACGGCTAAGTCAACCATATGTACAATCTTGAAGATCAACATGCGCTAAAGTTAGCTTATGTGGCTAAAAGGGTGACGACGTTAATGAAGTTATTGTTTGTTTGGATTCGTAAAGGGAAGCTAACTGGAGATAGCATTAGCAGATAGCGTCAGAAAGCTTTAACTTTGCTGATATAGCAAAGGAAACATTGAATATAAGTGGTGGCAAGAAGAGAAAGAACACCAGAAACACAGCAAAAATTAAAGATAGTTGTAATTTAATGCCACAAATTAACCCATGAAGAAATTTCCAAAGGATGTTTTTCGGAGCTGGTTAAGGGATCAATGGGATTCACGCAGATTTCAACGGGAACCGAATTTTTCGCCAACCGAATTAAATCCGAGGTTGTACCGTATGTATCTATATGACAGATTTCGACCAATGACAGCCCAGACGTGCTCCATTCTCCCGCGACCATGAGTGCAGGATAAGCAGTAAATAGAGAACGAATAAATATATAGCAACGCGATGTTTTCAAATGTAACGTAGCCCCTCCCGGCTTCCTCCATCCTCCTCGCGTCTGTTCTGCTTTTCCTCCTCGCCCCTTAATCGCACAATGCTTAATCCCGTTGCTCGCAATTTTTTCGCTAATCCGGCGATGATGCAAGCCGCCGCTCGCCGCGCTGCAACGCACGAAAAGCCGAGGGCGAGGAGGGATTCTCGACACGCGTCGGATTGGTTAGCTTGATGCTCAGCTGCGGCGACTGACCTGGATGAGCCGTCTGGATCGCAACGCGTTCCTCAACCTGCAGATCCGGTGAGCACCCTAGAGGCCGTCTGTGGTACTACAACCAAAACATCTGTCCGCTAATGATATTAGCAAAAGCAATATATAGACAGTATGGGGAGCGGGCGTTGCTTGGGTTAGCGCTAGAAAGTTGGATTATGTCGAGAGGCCGTTGCATGTGTGGTGTCTCCGTGTTCTCCTAGGCCTTCAGTAGTGCTCTATTTGTCACTCCACTCCTCAAAAACTCTTTTAAAAATGACCTTTGTTGACGTTTTCTTGAAAAGCCCATCTTGAAAATGGCTCCTTCAGCCATCACGGGCTGACTAATTAGCTATTACATCAACGCAACTATATCTGTGTTCATGCAGCACGCTACAAATGCAGCCTGCTAGCTCTGGCTAGTACACTCTCTGACTATCCAATCAAAAGTGACACGCTGACATTAGCATGGCCTTCCAGAAGGCCTTAGTGTCACAACTCAAAATCAGATTGGTTGAAGCAATAGTTTCATAGACTCTAGTTTTTCACTCGAGTGCTTGTTGGATTCTGCAGGCCTCCAGGCAGATTTCTTTGACTTTGCACCTGCCTGGCAACAAGTACTGGCTGAAATGTGATTGGCTAAATGCTTTCAAATGAAAATACATGTCTAGAAGTAACACAGACAGTGTTGCTCCTAGCTAATCATGGACAAATTATAATTAAAATCAGTCTGTGATTATCGTCACCCATAATTGCCCAAGTCATTTTTTCAGATTTGACAGGCAATTTCTACTAAAGGGGTAAAAGTGCACAATCTGTTTAACTGAGGATGTGGGCAATTTTGCCAGAGGTGGTCAGCATAACGGCAAAAAAAAAAAAAATTGTATAAAGCTGACTTGGGCGATTATTTTAAGAGGGTGACGTTATGATTAGGCCAGCAGAGAAGGCCTTGCAGGCCCTGATGGCCCGCCACTGACTCATACACAGATGTCTCAATGAATGAGTGAATATTATCGTCTCTATATGACGTGTGGATGAATGTTTACATCGTTTCTGGCCTATGAATGAGCGAATGATGTATCTTCATGATGTGTGAGCGAGTGATTGGTTGTTTATGGATGAACGAATGAACCATCAGTTCCTAAATGGCGAGTGAATGGTTGAATATCTCTATATGAATTATGACTGAGTGGAACGGTTGTGAATAATGCATGCTAGGGTGAAGGTTGCGTGTCTCTTGTCGACCTGTGAACGAATGAATCTCGATTTGACGCGTGAATGAACGAGTGAACGGTTGTTTTCATCTATATGACCTGGACGTCACGGGGCCCTCGTCCAATCACAGCCGGGATAGACTCCAACCCCAAGAGCGCGAACCCGAGTGCAGGATAAGCGGTAAAGATAATGAGCGAAGGGGAAAGTGAACTTTCCCCGAACAACGATCAGCGATTCCCTTTTATTCAGGAAGGGGGGACGGCGAGCGCCAATCGGAGTGTCAGGCCGCCTCGCCGGGCGACGCAAAGGCCAAGAAGTTGCTGAGGTGGCGAGATTCCCCCCCCGGCGGCGTGACGAGATGTCATGGCATCGACTGGTCGGGTCCGAACCCCTTTTGGAAAAAAAAAAAAAGTGACACCTTATGATGTATTAACTCTTTCTCATTAATTGGATTTTTTTTTTTTTTTCTTCCCCCCCTTGTCCTTGAAAGCATCACCTCCCGGTTTCGCCCCGCTGGTTTTCCTCGCTTCACAAAAATCGCTCTTGGTCTTTTCTTTACCTCCTTCCCACAAAGCTTTTGTTCCCGCCGCCGCGACACGTCTCGCCGTCCTCCGCCGAGGAAAACACAGGCCGGCCTGATATTTTTCACTTGCCCTCCCGTCCTGAACCTTGTCAGCTTTTTTTTTTCCGCCACCCGAGCACAAGAAAAAGAACGGAGAAGGTATGGATGTGTCTTCCTTGTCTAATGATGGTTGTAGCTGCAGCTCCGACGGACAGCCTCCTCCTCCGGGGTCCTCGCCGCGAAGCTAAGGGTCGGCTTCATCCCCGCCGGCGCCGGTTAATTAGGCAAATGTCACGCGCTCGGTCTCCTTCCGGCGCACGAATGCCCTGTCCAACCTCCGCCTGGAGTGATTTTGTTACCCGGTCAAGATGGCCGACCTCATTATTTTCTATGCTGCTTGCGCGGGCCGGGTCGCGACATGCTGTTTCCGTTTCCTCGCCCGGGAAAATATCAAGAAGGGTGACTGCGAAAGTGTCATCTGGTCATTTGGAGAGGCGCCGATCGTCTCCCGGGACGGTCGCCGCCCGGCACGATGGCGTGATCCGGGTCAGCAGGACGTTCAACGGACGCCAAGTGATAACGAACAAACCGTTACGATCGCGTATACATTTGTTTGGACGCGTCCGAAACGCGACATGGGACGTTGTTGTCCTATTTGGTCGATATTTGTAGCAGCTATATAACCTCTCAACATATCTTTGTTGTTTACGTCGCTGTTTACATCGCAGCGCTGTCTGGGCAGTGACATCACGAGGTTGACCCTGGGCCGGTTCGTTTGACTGTACGATGCGTAAACAAGTCATCGATGGTGTGCATGAGGCAACCGCATTGCTATGCTAACAGAGCGAGAGCATCTACTTTTTGTCCGAGGCTGTTCGCTGTGGACTTGCCGACCACTGTACTGACCGACCGTCAGTCTACCCTGTGATTGTGCTGGTCTTTGGTCATCAGATGCTACTTCTACTTCTGTTTGTAAACATTCTCTTGTTTCCAAGAACATTTTGTACGCTTGCGTTTGTCTTTAGCGTTGGTTTAAAACCGGCAGTGCAGTGGGAGCTCTTTCAGCAGCTAAGCTCGGCTAAATGTGTCAAATGCAGTCATCGAGCATACATGTCTTGCTATTTCCCACTCCCTTCTTCTCTTGTCCATTGGAAAGCTGTGTCGCCTAGCATCATCCCTTTGCTTCCCTTGCACAACAGAATGTGGCATTATTAGCATATATCCCGTACCCAGCAAAAGTTAAAGTTAGCATGAGCAACCTCCGTACCCCATCAACCCAGCATGCGTTGCTCTAGCGGGTTAACATCTGTTAGCATTTGTGCGTTTTTAACGTCAAATTCTAGTGTCAAACAAACAGTAAAGCATATTTATGCCTTTTTTCGGTCCTCCCAGGCGTGGTTGCCGGCGAAAGAGACAGAGTATAAAGGGGTCGGGAAGGGCGGGCACATATTATCTCATACTAATAATAACAGTCGTGCTAACAGTGACATGCTAATAGCTGAATAGACTCCATAAAAGCGTAATCCATCAAAGAAACAACCGTCAAACCGTCCGGTGAGGAGACTCAGGAGAAGAAACAAGGCAACTCTCATGCACTGATGATGAGGACGTGAACGCAAGCAGGACAGGACGACTGGGAGGAGGGAAAGAGGTGCACCATGGGATACCCCTCGGCAGTCTAAGCATAGCCAGGGGCTAGCCTAGCGCTAACTATAAGCTTTCCCGAAAAGGTATTCAGCCTATTTTTAAACAAAGTGGGGGTCGAGACAGGAAGACGGTTCCACTGAAGAGGAGCTCGGTGAATCTTTAGGTAGCCCTGCGTCGGTTTCTGAGAGTTCTTTGAGAACCGGCGGCACCTGGTCACGTAGGGATTCATAGGCCGGGAGAAGGGTTTTAAATCGTAAAATCTGAAATGTACAGGGAGCCGATGCAGAGAAGACAAAACCGGTGAATTAAATCACAAAAATCCAATCTAGAGGAAACAGAAGCAGGAATTAGTTTTCTTTTAAAGCAGGGGTGGGCAAAGTACGGCCCGCGGGCCACATCCGGCCCGTTGGTCTTTGTAATCCGGCCCGCGAAAGATTGGATCCATCGAATGGCCGGATCAAGAAATGCCGAAGCTCAAACAGGGGATAATTACATTTTTGGAGCTACTTGAGAATTTTCCTAAGCTTAATGACACCGGTTGGCTTCGTGGTTTAGCCTTTACTGCGGACATACCGACGCACATGTATGAGTCGGACGTGAAGCTACAAGGGAAAAACCGGTTTGTTTATGAAATGCAAGAAGACGTCGGCGCCCTCAAAACCAAGCTGGTTCCATTTTCAAAGCAAATGTCAGACAATGTTCAGACAAATGTCAGGGGAGTTTGATATGTCCTGCTAAAAAATGATTTTTTTTTTTTTTTATATGTATTGGATCTTGTATCGTGCTGACCCGGCCCGTCTTGTCAAATTTTAACAGTCAATGCGGCCCCTCAGCCAAAAAGTTTGCCCACCCCTGTTTTAAAGTAAGCGGAAGAGGGTAATCCTTGTACATATTCATTTTTTTTCATCAGCCGGGTGACAAATGCCGGTCGAAGAAGCCTTCAAGGTTACTGACAGTGGTGCAGGAGGCTAATTTTATGTCCTTGACACACGTCCGGAGTTTAAAAAACACATCAGCGAGAGTTACAACTGGGCGTCATCTGCATAGAAGTGAACCTTTTGGAGTGCTCCTTGATTATTCTACTTATCGAAACTTTGCAAGGTAACACCTACTGGTACAAGAGCAGAGTCTTGCAAAATACCATGCATAAATAAATGTAGAATTGAAATATCTCCATGCTGTACATGTAGTATCTCCAGGTGGAAAATTAGGCTATATATGTAAAATATTCATGCTATATATGCTACATTTGCAACCTTTACCACCCAAAGAGCTATTTGGACCTGTTATCTCACATTAAACAAAACACAGGGAGACATACGACCCTTTTGAAATTTAAAATGAATTAACAAAACTTTTTTTTTTTTTTTTTATGCCACATTTAAACAAAAATGTGTTGCATTTCTTTTTAAATCAATGAACAACTGCAGAGAAAAGAAAATTACATTTCTGCATGCCATTAAACATATTGAACTGCGAAAAAAAGATGTTAGGTTGGAGGTTATTTTTAAGTAAAATGCTTAACGTCTATTTGAGTCCTTCTTGTTTTTATGAACAAAAAAGTCGGGACTTAAATTATCCTTAGACAGCAAACCAAAAATACTGTCATCGTTTAACTGGCTTGTGCAGAAAGAGCGCCAAAATATTTTAATAGATTTTATTTAGATGTTAAAATAATCTCTGGATTTAAAATTACATTTAAAAATGAACAAGCTAAAATAAAATACATTTTAATTAAACACTGCTGCCTAAACAACGATGCCGCTAAATTTATGGAATTTTTGGGAGGTTAACAAGCTTCATTATTTTTGTTTATTTTTGTTATGGTCATTGTCACCCTGTTCATGTTCCAATCCATGTTGTTGTCATTTTAGCTGTACATTTTTTCACCCTTGCTAATTATTTGTTTTTTTTTTTGTTATTGTTCTTTCTACTGTATATTGTGCATGTCTTTTGCCATCTTCTAATTGTCTAATTGTCTTCTAAATGTCTCTCTTTATATTTATATTAAGCTCTATTAACACTATAACTGTTAAAGTTGCTGTGACAAAATAATAAATGCCTATATATGCACACATTTTTAGTCGGTGCGGCTTATATTCAGGTGCGCTCAATAGTCCAGAAATAATGGTTGTCTGAAGCTACTACATACCGGCCTGAAAACACGATAAAGAAGCCTAAAAATACTGCATATAAGCCTGAAAATGCTACATTCCAGCCTGAAAGTACTGCATACTAGCCTGGAAGTATTGCTGCAGGCCTGTAAATACTCCAAAGAAGCTTGAAAACACAATAAAGAAGCTTGAAACTACTGCATACTGGCCTGAAAATACTGCATACAGGCTTGATTATACTATAAAGAGGCATGGAATTACTACATATTGACCTGAAAATACTGCGTACTAGGCTAAAACTACTACCTCTTGGGCTGAAAGTATTTTATAAAGGCTTGAAGACGCGACAAAAGCGTAGAAGTATTGCATTTTTGCCAAAGAAGTCTTAAAATACTGCATACGAGCCTGAAACTACTGCATTCTGGGCTGAAACTACTGCATACTAGCCTGAATGTGCTACTGTAAATACTAAAAAGGGGCCTGAAAACTACTGCAAGGTGATACTGCATGCTAGGCTAAAACTACTACCTATTTGACTGAAAGTACTTTAAAAAGGCATGGGGACGCGACAAAGAGGCGTGGAAGTATTTTGCCAGTCCGTAAATAATGGTAGTTATTTACATATTTGCATGATAACACAATAAAGAAACATGTAAATACTGCATATGACCCTTAAAATACTACATACCAGCCTGAAATTACTGCATAAGAGCCTGAAAATACTGCATACTAGCCTGGATGTGCTTCTGTAAATACTAAAAAGGGTCCTGAAAACAGTATAAAGAGGCATGAAACTACTACATATTGACCGAAAAATATTGTATGCTAGGCTAAAACTACTAGCTCCTGTGCTGAAAGTACTTTATAAAGGCTTGAAGATGTGACAAAAGCGTTGAATTATTGCATTTTTGCCAAAGAAGCCTTAAAATACTGCATACGAGCCTGAAACTACTGCGTTCCGGGCTGAAACTACTGCATACTAGCCTGAATGTGCTACTGTAAATACTAAAAAGGGGCCTGAAAACTACTGCAAGGTGATACTGCATGCTAGGCTAAAACTTACACCTATTTGACTGAAAGTACTTTAAAAAGGCATGGGGACGCGACAAAGAGGCGTGGAAGTATTTTGCCAGTCCGTAAATAATGGTAGTTATTTACATATTTGCATGATAACACAATAAAGAAGCCTGTAAATACTGCATACGACCCTTAAAATACTACATTCCAGCCTGAAATTACTGCATAAGAGCCTGAAAATACTGCATACTAGCCTGGATGTGCTTCTGTAAATACTGAAAAGGGGCCTGAAAACAGTATAAAGAGGCATGAAACTACTACATATTGACCTAAAAATACTATATGCTAGGCTAAAACTACTAGCTCCTGGGCTGAAAATACTTTATAAAGACTTGAAGACGCGACAGAAGTATTGCATTTTTGCCCGAAACCAATGCATACCGGCCTGACAACACAATAGAGCCCTGATGTATTTAATTAAAAGTAAAAAAATATATATTTCTGTGTAGATATCTCATTATAACATGGACACCTTAACATATTTACACACACATTTATTTTTAGTCGGTGCGGCTTATATTCAGGTGCGCCTAATAGTCTGGAAATTACGGTGTTTCCGGGTTGTACATGCAGTACTTGTTGCATACAGGGGTGCATACGCAGTATTCCCATGTAGTATTTTGGGTTAGTACACAGTATAATCGGCCGTTCGCAGCCCCGCCTCCGGTCGCCTCCGGGCCGCCGTGACCTCGACCGGCTCGCCACCGTCCAAGCCGGTGGTGCAATTACGCGGAAATAAAAAAGGAACACTTATAAACACAACAACCTTCATTTACTCTGTAACACATTTCTGCATGCATGCATGCGTGTGTGTGTGTGTGTGTGTGTGTAGAGAAAGGTCCGGTGTCAACAGCCATCACGCACCTGATAATGCGGAGCAAAATCAGCATTAATAATGCTTTCAGGTTAAGAGCACACTTCAACCTGATGTGTCAGAGCCATGTGACCTTTTTGAAAATAAAATAGAATTTTTTAAAAAAGGCCTGTAATAGCTTTTTTAGCCATTTTTTGAAAATTTGAATTGACACATTTTTATTTCTATTTTCTTTTTTTTTTTTTCCTTAAAAATAAAAACTAAATCAATATAAAGTCCATACAATACAATAAAATAAAAACACAATTTAATTAATTTGTATTTTATCGAATGCAATTTCCTGTTCAATTTCAGGACATTTATTTCAGGAGATTTATTTTTTAATTTTTTTGAAATTTTTAATGTTTTTCGATCAATGATCCCGCCAACCTTGACACGTCTGAATTATTTCACAATTATTTCACATTATCATGCAAAATATTCAGCATATTCTAACACATCATCCAGCAAGTTATTGTTAAATCTTTATAAATTTACCACTCAATGTCAAAGTGAATTTATTTAACAGTTTTACAATCGTTAATGATTATAAGACAGTAATCTATTCTTTTTCTTTTTATCCTCGGGAGTCATAAGAGGAAATGTGATGTTTCTCATTTAATTTTCGAATAATCTCACCACGAGTTTCGATAAATTCTCAATATATATGTAGATGTGCTTTTTTGTATGTATGGATGGTTGTGTGTGTGTGTGTGTGTGTGTGTGTGTGTGTGTGTGTGTGTGAATACTTATGGAGGTATAAATGTTTGTATGTATGGGTATATTTGTGTGTCAATATATGTGGATGCATGTATGTGTGTGTGTGTGTGTGTGCGTTTGTGTAAGTGTGTATGAATATGTAATGCTGTTTGTATGGATGATTGATGTGTGGGGTATGTGTGTCAATGCATATAGATGTGTGTATTTTTGTATATGTATGGGTGGGTGTGTGTGTGTGTGTGAATACAAATGAATATATATATATATTGTATGGAAGGATATGTTTGTGTGTGAATATGTATGGATGTATGTATGTTTGTATGGATGAGTGTTTGTGTGTGTGTTTGCATGTGTTAATGCGTATGGATGGATGTATTTTTGTATGCATGGATGTGTGTTAGTATGGGTGCGTGTGTGTGAATATGTTTGTATATATGTATGGATAGATGTGTGTGTGTGTGAATACCTTTGGGTGTGTATATATTTGTATGTATGCTTGTGTGTATGGATGTAAGTATATGTGTGTGTGTTATACTCATTTATGTATTTTAAAAAATACAATATTTTTTTTCTGACATAACCTTCCTGTTATCCAATTTGTATTTTTAAGATATTTATTCACTTGCTGTTTTATTGCCTTTTTTCTTGCTATTTTTTAACCCTAATTTTTTTTCACTTTTTTTTTTTTTTTTTTTTTTTTTACTTCAATTTCTATTCTTTCTATCCCATATTTGTGTTGGTATTTTTTCCTCGATTTTCCTGCATTTCCAGCTTTTTAATGGGTTGGAGCAGAATAAAAAAAAAAAAGATTTGTCAGTGATTTATGGACTCTGATAGCAATTAAATGTTTTGCTTATAGTGGACCTCCAGGGTTCCCTCAGGGGCCAGAGACTGGCCGGGACGGCGGTCCACGGGGACGTTCCACGGATGGGGGGCGGGTGATTGAAGGGAGTTTCCAAACCGAAATGACGACCGAGAGAAACAACCGGAATCGCGGCGCCACTAACCTTTTCATTAATTCTCAAACGTGTTTCATTTTCATGCAATTTGTCAGCCGCCCCTAATATCTCAGCGCAAACCTCAGGCCAAGGGTACATAATGGGATTACGTGGGTTTTTGCGGGGGGGGGTTGCAAACAAAACACGGTTATGAGACGTGACCCGCCACCTTAAAGTATGAAATAAAAATAATATAAAGCAACCGCCCCCTCCTTACTTGTCCTTTATGGGCTCCTGTTTTTTTTTTTTTTTTAACTGTGATTAAATGCGAAATGGAAATTAAGTATCCAAAAATCAGAGGGTTTGTAAGGGGGAGGGGGCTCCCACGGGCGCCGGTCTGTCGATTGGGTTCGACAGGCGCCCGGGGGTGAGACGTACAAAACGCAGATCCAGCACGCCCATTCAATAAAATATAGCAAGGAAAGCATAGCCTGTTTTTTCCTATTACAGGAAGTAGTGACTGGAGGCCTCCGTTGGTCCACTGACGGGAAAATAGCAATGCTGAACGGCGAAGTTATGAAATGCTGTGTTCGTAGTTGCGTAAAAGTTGTGTAGTCAGTCCTCCCTGAGCTTGTCCATCCCTTCCGATTCAGAAAAAGACCCTCCGCATCTTCATCTCTTCTTTTTGTCTGTGAAGCATACAACTCCACTGGTCTCACCACTGTCTTGTGCACCTTTCAAGAAGAAAGGTGCACAAGACACATCTACCATGTGCTGTCCCCCTGATGGACGCCTCCCCAATCTTGTCCATCCCCCCCATTCCCAAAGAATGGGGACATCTTCTCTGCTGTATGTCTATGAAGCATACAACTTTAGCTCCAGAGCATTTACCATGTGCTGTCCCTCAGGTGGACTCCTCCCGGATCTTGTCCATTCTCTTTACTCACAAAGATAAGCTCCTCATTTTCATCTCTGCTTTTTGTCTATGAAGCATACAACTTCATCTCCAGGGCATCTACCATGTGCTGCCCCCCTGGTGGACTCCTCCCCGGTCTTGCCCATCTTCCCCATTTCCAAAGAGACCCACTGCATCTTCATCTCTTCTTTTTGTCTATGAAGCATACAACTCCACTGGTCTCACCACACAGTGGTGAGACCAGTGGTGACCTCTCTTCGCAGGTCTTCACTGTGCCTCCTCTGTCCATGTCTCAAACATCTCAGTCTGACTCTATCTCCAGAACATCTATCATGTGCTGTCCCTCTGGTGGACATCTCCCCGATCTTGTCCACCCCCCATTCCCAAAGAGACCCGCCACATCTTCATCTCTGCTTTATGTCTATGAACCATACAACTTTAGCTCCAGAGCATCTACCATGTGCTGTTCCTATGGTGGACCCCTCCCGGATCTTGTCCATTCTCTTTACTCACAAAGATAAGCTCCTCATCTTCATCTCTGCTTTTTGTCTGTGAAGCATACAACTCCGCTGGTCTCACCACTGTCTTGTGCACCTTTCAAGAAGTACGTCTTATTTGTTACACTTTCATCACCAGACCCAGAAGACGAATACCTTTGCTCGTAATGTCTTGCGTTACTACAACCATCTGCATGTTAGAGAAAATAACGTTTTTTGTTACTTCTGGAGAATATTGTTAATGGCTGACATTTCCAAAGAACATACAAATCGGCATGGGGTCACATGCAGACAAGAGGTGGGACTAGAGAAAAAAAAAAAAAATCAAACTATTTTGAGGCTGCAAAACGAACTAACAATAACTAATCGCACTTTAATCACATCCATAAGAGACATTTAAGCTTTTTTGATGACTAATTCAGTAAAAATGATCTTTAACTTTAAACTGTTGTTCATAGTTTCTCGAAGTTAACTCTTCCCTACTGATGGTGTTGTCTCATTAGCCTCATCCGTCATGCTCATCACACTGTGCACTGACAAACACCCTAAACACCCGAATTGATCTAAATTAACAAGTCCAAGTCCTACACCTAAGAAGACTTTAACCCATTTCTGCTGCACAAATTTTGTGTTTTGCTGTTAGTAAATGTGAGGTGACCGAGCTAGCCTGCTAGCATCCGTTAGCCAATGTGAAACTAGAGACACTGACAACAACATCATGGCGTAAATGATTAGCAAACATGAAGTTAGCGTATGATCTCGGTTGCATTGGTGTCCTTGCAAGGTTAGCATTAGCCTCACTGCAGCAGCAAGATAACATGGTGTAATGCTAACACATAGTTAGTACTGTTCTGTATTTGCTAGGATGCAAGCTGGAGTCAGCGAGAGTAGCTAATTTGCGCCATCCCTCCATGCAACAGAAACAACCAGACAAGGAATTGCGTAATCGTATCATTGCTAACTTTGTTATGTACACATTGGCAGCTAGCTCACTGATGGTGCTACGGAGTCTATGGCTGCATCATATTTTTTATTTTACTTTGTTTTTCTGTATACTTCTTCAGCGAACATATAATATGTCGCTATTGGTGAGGAATGCTAGCCCCAGCTAGCTAGGGCTAATATATTTCAGGGAACTAGTCAGACCCGAGGATGTGTCCTTGAATCGGTAAATAGCATAGCATCTGAGGAAGGGCCTCTGTTGGTTAATATAAAAAGTTCATAATTGAAAAATATATAAATAAATAAGTGAATACATAATGATATTGATATAATGATTAATACAAATAGCAATAATAATAATAATTCTGCCCCTTATGTCCTGGTTAGCCACCTCCAACTTTAGCGCTAATGTAACAGATCAGCCCTGCAGCTCTTCTCGACATCTCCAAAATGTCACCGGACAAAATTAATCCAAACTCTTACAAAGCCTGGAACTTCATGTGTAAAAAATAATGACTGTATAAAAAAATAAATAATGAAAAATTATTGATTAATACATCAATAAAACTGTTGTTGTCAAGCTGCGCTATGAGCACAAAAAATTAGTAATAATTCCATTCTCATCCTGAGGCCATGTTCTATACTCTATCATGACCTTTCACCCTGTCATAATAGTAATTGTAGTAATAGTTTGGTTGAGAACAATTGATTTTATGGTAATTCCCGTGTTATAACAATATTGTTTTATAATAACTCCAGGGGGAGTTAGCGGAAGCCAGCCTTTTTTTTTTTCCACTGATCGTCATGGAAACACGTGTGAATATAAAAATGCATGCATATATATGTAAATATATATATATACACACGTGCGTATACGTATTTATTTACACACATAGACACACAATAGATGTGTGTATATTTGATATTTATATGTATATAAATGAGCATAATTCATGTGTTCATATGTGTAGCTATATATTTATGTAAACATATCCTCGTCAAATAAAAGCGTCTGCCACTAAAATGCTGCACGAAAATTAGTCACGGTTATTTATCTTCATCACCCGGAGACATGACGGGATTAAGAGCGTTTTAATTCATTCGCCTTTCTTTTCTAAATATTGTTAAAAATTTGCTTTAATCCGCATTTAACACCAATCCATATTCTCACATCGAATTATGCGGTTCTTTTATTTTTATTTTTATTTTTTTTACCCCCCCCTCCGGATGTTAAAGGGATAGAATAAGAATCTTGCTGTGTGATCGACGTACGTGTGTGTGTGTGTGTGTGTGTGTGTGTGTTGAGTTCAAGCATCCCACCGACGTTGACATACAACTTCACCTTTGACCGGTGGAGAATAATCCGCACAAGTGTTGGATGCTGTTGCCATGGCGCCGTGTTATTATATGTTATTACAGGTTATTACTCTTATCGCTCCGATGCAAATACATCGTCAAGTGAGTGTACACACGGCGCGGATTAGATCCTCTTCTATTTGGATAAGTCAAATTAGATTCTTCCCTCGCCGCAGTCAGTCGGACGTGAATTAAAAGAAAAAAAAAAAAAAAGTAAATAAAAAAAATAAATAAAACATACATTCGATCAAAGTTAATTTAAAGTCGGGCTTCGGGGGGAATTAAATGTGAGTAGATGTTGCTTACGGAGGGAGCGGAAAAAAGGGGAATAAAATGAAAATGCAAACGGGAAGTGGGATCAAGAATGAGCGGGAGAAATCTCAAAAAACAAATATGACATTAAAATAAGATGTTTGGGTGAAAGGTCGTCTGGTGATGGAAATTAAAAATGGAATTAGCGGAAAGGAGATGAGATTCTGTGCCTGTCACTTGGAAATGAAATGAAATGATGGAAAATTACATAAAATAATAATAGAATACAATATTAAAAAATAATATTTGTATTAATAAGATAGAATATAGGTAAACTAATATTTATATAAACCAAAAAATAATATAAAAAATAATAGAAAATATAAAATAAAAAAAAAGAAAATAGAAAATATAAGATAATATAAAGAATAATAATATAAAATTAATTAATATTCATATTGAATAGAATTTACTATGATCAAATTACATATGAATAAACTAAATTAGAATGTCATAAAATAAAGTAAAAGACAATCAAAAATAATACATTAAAACACTAAAATACAAAGATAAAAAAACAGTAATAAAAGAAAAAAAAAGATGAAAACAGAAAAGTGCTTTGGATCAATTAATCAATCAATCCATCTGTCAATAAATATCGGGAAAATAGATTAAATTAAGATAGAGTATAACTAACTGAATAGGTGAATGAATAAACTGATAGATGGATGAAAATAGCTGAAAAACTGGATTCAATATAGCTAGGCAAAATGAAATTAAATAACGAATAAATAAATAAATACAATTATCTTTTTTTTTTTAATTTTCAACAGATAAATAAATGCAGACGCCACTGATTAACAGTGCATTATCACAGTGATGTCCCTGTAATAACGCATGGAAAATATCAATATTTTAAAAAAAAAAAAAAAAAAAGAAGGCGGAACTCGTAAAAGGCCTCGAACGAGAACCCCGATCTGAAAGCATTACAACCGTGAAACTGGCATGTCCGATCAATATCAACCTTTTTAGCCCCCTTGTTCGCCGAGCTGTGGCGTTTACCTCTTGCTTTTAGCTTGTTTAAGCACTTTATTTTCCCTCGAGGAACAAATAAGATCCAGAGCTACGCTAACGTCTGAAGCAGGGGATTGTTTCATTTGGCCTTATATTCGTGCTAGCATGCGCTGGAAACTAGCTTACACTTAAAACCTGTGAAAAGTTTTTTTTTTTTTTATTATTATTAGAGAAAAATAAATTCATTATAAACATAAAGATAAATATGAATTTCTACCTGTGACCCAACTGCAAGATATGCGAAAGAAGACGGATGATATAAGTGCAAAAATAAAAATACGTAAAAATGTTAAAATCAAATTTGATTGCGCATTTAAATATAAATGCATTTAAATACATATGTACGAATAGCAATACGAATATGAAAATAAATATTATAATATTATTAAATAATAAATATTAACATATTTACAAGAAATAGAAATGTACATTTAAATATAAATTATGTGTACCTATATGCTATAATATAGTGAGAGATAATAATAAATAGAAATGTTAATATTAAGAATAGTAATATACATTTAAATATGAATTAATATATAAGATATCAATTTATAAATGTACATTTAAATATAAATATACACATCAGTTTTGTTTGTAATTCACTTCAGTCTGATTATTTGTGGGTGTGTTTTGCTATCTTTTAATTGTCGCATTTATTTATATTTATACTCATATTTGTTGTTACTCACATTTGTTGCATTGCAATGACAAAAGAATTTCCCGTGTAATTTATCCTATCTTAAATTATCTTAATAAATAGAAATGTTAATATTAAAAATAGTAATATACATTTAAATATGAATTAAAAGATATCAATTTATAAATGTACATTTAAATATAAATATACACATCACTTTTGTTTGTAATTCACTTCAATCTGATTATTTGTGGGTGTGTTTTGCTATCTTTTAATTGTCACTTTTATTTATATTTATACTCATATTTGTTGTTACTCACATTTGTTGCATTGCAATGACAAAAGAATTTCCCGTGTAATTTATCTTATCTTAAATTATCTTAAAGCTTGTTTTTTAGCACCACTGATTTATAAACCCATACACACACACACACACACACACACACACACACACCACATGGTCCATCGTCTCGATGTCCTTTTCAAACGGCTCCCCGGGAACGTAAAAGAAGAAGAAATGAAAAAAAAAAAAAAGATAAATAAAGAAGTACATCGCAGCGGGTTTTAGAGAAGTGGCTCATTTTCCACATCCATCATGGCGGCGGCGTCGCAGCGAGACGTCGGGGGGGGAAAGTGTTTGCTCAGTGGATTAAAACCGAGAAGTTCCTGTTAGCGTGACGGACATTATTTCCACATCCCCCTCTTTTTTTTTTCGTCTTTCTAACTGTTTTGATTGAAGTCTAATTTATTTCCAGGCGAGGCCGAAAATGGCGCCGCCTGATGAAACGCCGCTCCCGCCAAATAGACCTTTTTTTTTTTTTTTTTTTCTTTTTCCAGACCTTCTCTGGATTTACGATTCTAGACAAACTTGCGAGCGGGGAACGGGTTGTTTTAGCAGCGAGTCGCTCTTCTAGACGTTTAAACGATTTGTAGGGTTTTAATTTTTTTTGTTTTTGTTGCTGTTTGATTCGCGAATTAGCACCCGGTGGCTAATTTCCAATTTTTTTTTTTATTTTTTATTATTTTTCTCCAGTTGACGGGTGGCGCGGCGGTAAAGATTTATCAATTTTTAAAATGAAAAATAATGTAATTATGTAATTTTATGGAAAACCGAATGGCCATCCCCTTTGTGCGTTTCATCGTACGATTCCTCAAAAGGAAGCGAAGCTTTTTCCGAAGATCTCAATGCAGTTATTGAAGGTCACGAGTTAAATCAGAAACTGAATAGAGGAAAACAAATCTATTACCTTGAGATAAAAAGGGTAATAAATATTTGAATTGATGGCAATTTACTGCCTTTGTAAGCTACCAAAACTAATACTGCTACATCTATTATAACATTTCCAAAATTATATCATTGTTTTTACTTTCAATGTCATCGTCTGGTTATTTTATTTCATTAGTAAAATTAGTTATATTTATTTCATTTATTTTATTCTATTTTTTCACTTTTTATTTATTTTGTTTTGATTTTACTTTCATTTAATTAATATAATAGCTGTTGTAATTCTTGTCTGTATGGGGCGCTAAAGATCAATACACAAAAGAAAATATAGAAATAAATAAATAGATAAAATACGAATAAATGAATTAATTACTTAATATAACTAATGTATATAATATTTAATATAACTAATTATCTAATATAATATGATATAACTTAATATAACTAAATATATAAACAAAAAAATGCGTGAAAAAAGGGATAAAATTATTCTAAGTATTTTGGTGCAGGTACTACAAATGAGTCTGTTATCATAGTCAATAATAATAATAATACATTAATTTAATTACTTTTATCATAAAAATAAGAGAGATATACATAGATAAATCTCTAAATTAACAATCCTTTTTTTTTTTTTCTGTACCGCCTTCTGTACCTCTACCATCCGGCCAGGCTGTCGTTAACAATCACAATGTATGATGGGATGTATGTGACCAGACGGCCACTTAAACATGATATTAATTTCGATATATAAAATATATTAGTAAAAAACATATTTTGAATGCGTACTCTTACATTATTTCTAGTACTTTCAGTGAAGCAGTACTGCAGCATGGTGACCTCAGTGTATTGTGAATGACGGGCGGGTGTGTGTGTGTGTGTGTGTGTGTGTGTGTTCGTGCGTGAAGAAAAACAGTCAGAGCGATCCATGTTGTCATCGTCGTCGTCGTCGGCAACGGAAGTCTAATTCGATTTCACTTGTCGTATGAAGAACCATCAGACCTCGACGCTCGGACGTGCTCGCTTTGCAGCCCTTATACCGTGTGTGTGTGTGTGTGTGAGTGTGTGCACGATTTTTTTGTGCACGTGCATGCGTACGTGCACACGGGCTGGAGGCCCCCCTCGCAGTGTGTTTGTACCTGCACGTCGCGACGGAGTCATATCGCTTCCACTTCAACACCTGCAGATCTGCAAAGTCAGCTTGTCGGGATTGGACGGGGCGGGTCACATGACCACCCCCGCCGCCGCCGAAACCCCCCTGCCTTCTCCTTGCCCTTTTTTTTTTTTTTTTTTTTTTTTTTTTTTTGGGACGCCCCCCCTTCCCCTTCCCTCCATCCTCTTTTATCAAGGTGAAAGTGAGCTGATGAATACGGAGCGACAGCAAGTGACCCGCGACTCAACTCTGCGATGCGTCACTATTCGGCATCCTTGGGTGAGGCGGGGCGGGGGGGGGGCAAAAGGGGGCGGAGCCTCCATCCTCGGATGACCTCTGAACTTAACCGAAAACTTTTTGAGTGAAATATCGGGATATAATAGAAGAGGGCGAGTTTATAGGGTCAATGCCGATGTGTCCGCCGGTCTTCGGAAGGCGTTTGCAGAAAAAAAAAAAAGTATTTATATTTTAATATTAAAATATTAATATTAGAAATACATTTTAATATTAATATAGAAATAAACATAGATGCATATTTATACATTTAGTTATTTTTTTATAATCTTTAAATCCATATTTTATGTAATTATTACAAGAAAATAGTAGCGATTAGTATCCAGTTGAATTAGTTACATGTTGAAGCATGTTTATAAAGCCTTTCTCATTTATTTAATTTATTTATTTTTTTAATTTACTTTCACTTTTATTTTCTTGAAATTTACCCACAGATTCTCAAAGTATTTTTTTATTTATTTTTTTTTACACAGTGCAAGTAAATTAAATGAATCAAATAAAAAAGAACAATAGAAAATAAAATAAAATGAATATAAAAAATAAATATTTCTCATTCATTTACTTATAATTTTTTTTTTGTTCCTCAAGGACTCATTAGCAACATATTGACATCTTTTTAAATTAGAATCAGCCAGGAGTTTAAAAACAATTTGAAAATGCAATAAAAAATTAAAATTCTCGGATCCGAGGAGCTTCGGCCTTCGAGGACACGGCTGCCGTGACGGGGTTTCGTCTTCGTTTGACCTGCGGAGGAAGTGAAAAGAATGTGCGAGTGCGCACGTGTGTGTGTGTGTGTGTGAGTGAGAGTGTGTGTGTGTGTGTGTGCGCGGCTGTGTGTGTTGGGTAAATAAAAAAGCGTCCGCTTTGCCCTCGGCCTCAGCCGTCCTCTCATCAGGTCTGTTTCACATAACGGCCCATTAGCTTAAAAACCAAATCCGCTCTCAGCGATGTGTGTGTGCACGTGTGTGTGTGTGAGTGTGTGTGTGTGTGCTGTCGGTTACGGAAAGAAGAAGAGGGAGGTAAAGGACGAAGGACGTCGTCTCGTCGGATCCCGGGCTGACGGGTCAGCTCGTGCCCCGGAGATGTTTCCGTTTTAGCGAGCGCTGCCCTCGCCGTGAACCCGCCGCTCTTTACGGTCCACAGGAAGTCCACCCGCGGGGCCTCTTTCAAAATAAGAGCACGTTCCCGTGGAAGGAACCGGCCCGATCAGCTTCGGCTATCAAATCCGATGTGTCTCATTCGGCGTCGCTTCCATTTTTTGTTAACCGCCATCCCCCCTCCCCTCCACGAGCGCGACCATGACGACATTAGCGTATTAGCGCTTAGCCTTTAGCTTCTATTCCTCTCGAATGATAAGTAAATTTGGCAACTCATTTTTTTAATTAATTGTTAATGAAAAAAAAAATATGAATTTTGTATTTTTTCCTTTTATTTTTGTCGCCATGGGGATGAATGAAGGCCCCTGTAATTTAAAAACAGATCTTTTTTTTTTTTAGCAAAGAACTTTAGTTTTTATTCCTCTTGAAAGATACGTAAATTTGGCGACTCATTTTTTTTTTTTATTCATTCACAAAAAAAAACATCCGCGTCATATGAATTTTGTATTTTTTCATTTTATTTTTGTCACCACGACGATGAATGAAGGCCCCTATAATCTAAAAGCAGATGTTTTTTTTTTTTGTTTTTTTTTTTTTGCAAAGAACTTTAGCTTCTATTCCTCTTGAAGGATAAGTAAATTTGGCAACCCATTTTTTTTAATTTATTGTTAACAAAAAAAAAATCCGCGTTATATAAATTTTGTATTTTTTCATTTTATTTTTGTCACCATGGCGATGAATGAAGGCCCCTTTTTTCTGAAAACATTTTTTTTTTTTTTATAAAGAATGAGTGGCTAAAAAAAAACACAAATTCACAAAACGAAAAGCAAAACAACTCCACTAACAACCACCTACAAAAAATAAATTAAAAAAAATAAAAAAAAAAATTACAATTTATTCACGTTAATACATAATAACCCCACTCAACAAAACAATGCTTGCGTTTAAGTGTAATAAGAATGGAAAGAAATCAGTTTTTCCTTTTTTAAACATCTCCTGCCCGTCTCCGCGGCGACAGGGTGGTGGTGGTCAGGGCGGGAAGGTGGTAAGGGTGGGGGGGGGGGTTTCACCAACACGGCTAACTCTAATAGCTTAAGACACAGCCAGCATTTGCTTTCATCTCCTGGGGGGAAGGAGAGGGAACGGGAAGGGAGGGGGGGGCGCTGACACAAACCATTTTCGTTCCTCTCTGACCCCCCCAACCCCTCCCCCGCACCCTCCCGCACCCCCGCAACCTCCGTCACCCGCCCCGACGCACCCCGGCCTCCCAAGCATGTGGCTGCAGAGGAGCGCTCAGACCCGGGTCGACGGTTTTTTGCAGCAGGGCCGTGGATTTCGCTTTCCGGGACCGGCGGGCGGATGCATGGCACCCCATCCCCGCCGCCTCCTGCACCCCTAAACACATGCGCGCACATGCACGCACATGCACGCACAAGCTTAAAAAAATAAGTGCCTGATATGAGGAAAAAAATACGGTGCCTGGTAGTAGCATCCGGGACACTTTGGGAGTATTTGTTATATGTTTTAATCATATCAGATGCAATTCACAATTTTTTAATTTTTTTTATTTTATTTTTTCTGATACCATAAAATGTGTCTATATTTCTATTAACAATTTTGGATTTTTTTTTCATGTATTTATTTATGTATTCATGTCTTAATTTTCCTGCCTGAGCTATTCAGGCTAATTTTGTTAGCAATAAAGAATAAATATACAATGAATAAATGCAAAACCAAAATAAACTCATCTAGGTCTCGATATCTCGATATTCAGATGTGACGTATTTATTTATCTATTTATACGTCTTGCTTGAGATACTCAAGCAATTTTCAATCATATTAAAAACTATGATAAATAAATAAATACAACATACATAAATAAGTAAAAGAACCAAACTAAACATATCTGTATTTTAAATTAAAGATATAATGTTTTTATTTATCTGTATTTTATTTTGAGCTATTCAGGCGAATTTGTGAGCGATAAAAATAAAATAAATATACAACTAATAAAAACATGCATAAATAAATAAATGAACTAAGTTAAACTTGTCTAAATATCTATTTCCAATTTCAGATGCGATGTATTTATTGATCTATCTATTTGTCTTGTTTGAGCTAATCAGGCAATTTTTGTGAGCAATAAATAATTGAATATAGGATAAATAAATACACACATACATACTTAAATAAAACATCCAAACTAAAGTCATATATATCTCTATTCACAGTTTTATATGTAAGGTATTAATTTAACGATTTAGTTATTCATTTATCTATTTATTTATTCATGTAAGGCGAGCAGTCAAGTTTTTTTTTTTTCTAAAAAGTAACTAAATAAATAAAAACATGAATAAATTAATCAGGGAAAAATAATAAATCTACTAAACTAAACCTGTCTCTATCTCTGATCTCTGTCTATGATTCCGGTGATAGATTTATTATATATATATATACAAAACAAAATATGATAAATAAATACAAATACAATTATAATAAATAAGTAAATAAATGACAAAAGATTATGATTATAAAGTCCCTGATTGACAAAAACTAAGCTAAAAAGGAGGTGACATTTATGAAACTTGAACAGTTTTTTTTTCTTTTTTTTTGCCAAAATCCTTTAAAAATTCAACTAGTTGGAGAATTAAACTTTTATTCAGTGAGAAGCCAAAGAGACTTATTTAAAAAAAAATATAGTTAGAAATCACTCTAGATATTAATGGAGAGAGTCATTGAGAGGAATTTATTGTTATGATCTAGACAGGAAGTGGACTGAAATTCGCCTCAAACAACCCAGGAAGTAAACAGGAAGTGACCTCATGTGACTCGCAGCTATTAATATCCCCTTTTAGTGGTGTCGCCATGGTTGTCAAAAAGAATATAATTATGAATTAAATTAAGTGATTATCTGCTGAAGGTGAAGAAGAAATTGACAAAAATGAAATTTGATAAAATATTTGGAAGAAGGTAACACAAAAACATGTTTATTAAAAAAATATGATTTATATAACTGTTGCACACTGACGACGGAGGTTGCTGCCAAAAAATAGATTGATAGATTAAATAAATAAATTAATCCGATTAAATTATTGAATACATACATGAATATATCAATATAAAAGCCAAATGAATAATTCAAAATGAACCAAATAATGAATAAATACATGAACAAATTCTGTCAGAAGCAGTCAATACATTTATATTGACAATTGAATAAATCATTTCAATTAAACTAATACATTTGAAAAAAAAAAAAAAAACTACAAAAATTAACTAGCTAACCATCTAAATACATGATTAAAAATTGAAATTGTAAAAATATTAAATATGTGAATTTATTTTAGACTTAGATGAATAATTACATGTATACATTGAATTAAACAAATTAGCGCTTAAAAAAAATCTAATTTAATGATAAATTTATGAAAAAAATGTAAAATATCTAACTATCCAATCAAATAATTGATTGAAAATTATAACTAGTAAATAAATAAATGAATGGATTGTGAAAGAAAATGAAATATATTTAGATGAATAAGTGATTAAACAATTAACTAAATAAAATGAAATAAACAAACAAATGTGTAAAAATGGTCTTGCTAACCAACAAACTAGCTGAATAAGTAATTAAAATTTTATTTTATATAAATAAATACATAAATTGGTTAATTTAGACTACATTGATTAAATTAGATGAAAATAAATAAAGTAATGGTTCTGAAAAATACTCGAATTTAACAAGGAAATAAGTAGAAAAAAACAACCAACTTACTAACTAAACAATAATAAAAAGAATGAATGATAAAAAAAAAAAGATGAATGAATGATTAACCAAATCAAATTCATCAAATCAAAATATGAGCATGGAACCAATTCCCCAAATACAAACAGAATAAATACATTAATGATTTTATCATAAATTTTACATAAAAATGTCAAATAAATAAATACACAGATAAATAAGTCTAATTACAAATAAATGTGTAAATAAATCAACGCCTTACCCACCAAATAAATGAATTAAAAAACTAAAAAAAAAAAATAAAAAAAAGTTAATCAATTCAGATTACCCCCCCCTCCCCTTCGCCAAACATCTTTATCTTAATTATTTTTGGCACTGTTAAAATTTTCAGGACCCCCCCACCACCACCCGCCGTCCCCTCCCTCAGTCTGTCAGTAGTATCTGTCCAACCAGGCACACACACACATACACACACACACACACACACACACACCCCTCCCTGCCGTCGACCACAGACATGGCATTTGCACCGCTGAGGAGAATGTGAGCTAATGAAAGTGTAAAGCCCGTGTTCACTAGAGTATAAAATTCACATTTGGCCGCCACTGGCTGTGCAATCTGATATTATGAAGAGGGAGAGCGAGAGAGGGAAGGGGAGAGAGGGAGGAAAGAAAGAAAAAAAAAAAAAAGAGAGAAAGACGGGTAAGGCCGAGGCAAAACAAAAGGGAGGAGGAATGAAAACGCAGTCGGCGCGAGTTTTTGTCAAAAGGAGTTTTGACGAGGAGGAGCGCGTTCGTGTCCGGACTTTTAACGGAGAAAAAAAAAAAAAAAAAAAAAAAAAAAATGAACAGAATACGTCACGGAGTTCCAAAAAAAAAAAAAAAAAAAAAAAAAAAAGAGGAAGTGGATGGATGCAAGGTACTGTACGCCGCCATTTTGTTTTCCTCTGGTACGAAGGAGGAAGATGGGGCGGGGGGGGGGGGGGAGGGTTCGGACGCCGCCGCGCCGCTAAATGGAAGCTTCGTCGACGTGGGGACGTGAAAACGGCGAGGGGAGGGGCCGAGGCGGGGGCGGGAATACTTGGAAATTAAAATCAAAACTAAAAAAAAAAAAAATAAAAAATAATTCAGTGTTTGTGGTGCGCAGACAAAAAAAAAAAAAATGTAGCGGCGGCGGCGGCGACGCTCGGACATGGCGGCAGGGGGCGCCTTCGCCGGGGGGGGTCAAAAGTTCAACCCGTGTTAGCCGCGCGTGACCTACTTCCTCAGATGGAGAAAAGAAAAAAAAAAAAAAAAAAAAAACTTTGAATCCGTCAGTCCGGCCTCTCTGTCCGCTCACATCCGTCACATGACGCCATTTTTGTGGGAACGTTATTATAGCAATAATAATAACTAAGTCGTTACAGGGTCGTTACGCCGAAATTAACAGGACGTCGGAACGTCGTCAACCTGCGTCTCATTGAATATTTACTCCCAGCCTGCAAAAGATGTCAATGAATATTTCAGAATGAGCCTTTTATCTATATATATATATATATATATATATATATAATTTTTTTTTAATGTTCAAAAGTAGCAACAATGAATGAGTTAGCAGGACAAAAACAACAGAAGAGGGTACGATTACAATGTCCAAATATTTGTCAAAACAAATATTTGTATTATATATAAATAAAAATAAATACAAAAAAATAATAAAAAATATTTGGATATTATATGTAAAAGATATTACACATAACATCCCCCCAAAATTTTTGGATACTATACTTATGTATAATATCCCAAAAATATTTGGGGGGATATTATATATTACGTATTTTGCATTCGGATATTCTAGAAATCAGATTTTGATAATGTGAATAGAAATATTAAATAGAGTACATGTCATATTTCTATTTAATCAAAATATTAGGTCAAATTTCTTTCCAAGCAGATGATTAATAAAATGTAATTTGACGATCTTAATTGAAATAAAAACTATATTTAAATTTTCCATTTTTTTTTTCAAATTATCCAAAACCTCAAATAATGATGATGATTAGTTATTATTAGCGTGATTAGCATTATTAGCATTATTATGAGATAAAATCTGCTGTATTTTTTTTTTCAACAATAAGCTGTTTTTACCAAATAGTCATGAGTTGCAGAAGGTCAGCAGGTCAACACACACACACACACACACACACACACATACACAGAACTTTCTCACACTCATCACACTCATTGTGAACCTCCATCAGATCAGAGGTTGGGGTTTCGGGCGGGTGGAGGACAGCGAAGGCCGACCCGGTTTGTGTGTGTGTGTGTGTGTGTGTGTGTGTGTGTTCGTGCTCGCGTGTGTGTGTGTGTGTATGTGTGTGTTTGTCAGGAAGTGGCAATTTTCATCAGGCGGCAGCAGAAATTACAGCCGTACCTTTGTGATTGAAGACTATCACGTTGCACTGAATATAGAGGGTTAGCTCGTGGTTACAAACACACACACACACACACACACACAGACGTGCACGCGCATGCACACACAAACACATCGGGCATCAGGAGCTTTTTGTTGAAGCTCAGTCGGGGTGTATGTAGGCCAGCATGTGCCGGAATGTGCACTGGCCCTTCAGCTATAGGACATTGTTATTATGGGGAAGCCTCTCTCGCTCTCTTTCGCTCTTTCTCTCTTTCTTTTTCTCTCTCTTTCTTTCTTTTTCTTTTTCTCTCTCTTTCTCTCTTTCTCTCTCTCTCTCTCTCTCTTTCTGTCTCTCTCTCTCGGTCCCCACATCATCCCATATTTTTATATAAGAAGGTTAAGCTGTGTTTATGTCCGTGTTCCAGGACGTGGTTTCGGCCTGACGAGAAACCCTCACACACACGCACACGCACACACACACGTGCACACACACACGCACATGCGCGCGAATATGGGTTGGCTGCGTAAAAGTGAAGAGCGGCGGCTCGCATCCTGTTGTTGCCACGGCGATCGAACAGCACTGATTCATGAGTTCAGCCGTCGTTTGATAAAACGTCATTGGTCGACATGCATGCGAAATATATAAAATTAAAAATGATACTTATGAAATAAATAATTATAAATGTGTTATACACTATAAACAATACATATAATAAAAATAATATAAAAATGATAAATTGTTTTTTTCTATATATATATTGCTTATTTCATTTTATTTTGTATACATAGCTTTTTATATATTTTTATATGAATATATATATTTATATATATATATATATGTACACACATTTTTCCAAATGCATGCTCTTGCGCACACACACACACACACACACACGCACGGCTTTTGTGTTTTAATGCTGCTACTTCCTGTATGTACTCTATTTTTAATTTATTCAATTATACATTTTGGAGATTTTTATATATTTGGATGCGTTTTACACATCCTTGTCAATTTGGAGTTGATAAAACATAAATGTAAAAATATGTATATCTATATAAGTTTTACAACGGTGTTATTCAACAGTGTTATTCACATGTTTTTTTTTTTTTTTAACAATTATATCAAAAATGCTAATTTAAACATTGCGTCATGATTTTTTATTTTATTTTTTTATATATAATCCTTTCATATATATATATCTTTCTATATAAAGAGAGATATATCCATGCAGGCACACACACACACACACACACACGGAGCAATAACGTAGCCTTTCCTTGAACTCACTCTCTTTCTTTGCGCTAAAAAAAGCTTAAAAATGCAGTCGCCGAAATAGTTACATGGTAATAACTGTGTTATTACACAGTTATTACATTATTTGATTTATATATTTTTTTCCCCCCGGATGGGATTAGAAAATATATATTCGCAAAAAAGCGGAAAAATCAACCCAATCCGATTTATAATTTTTAGTCAAAGCTCAAATAAGTCTCTTTAATTTCTATTAACCCGATTCTATTTTAATTTCAAGTGACTCGATTGCTCCTCGGGGATTTCGGAGGCTTTTGAATCTGCGTTTGAAATCGAATAACGTGGTAATAACGCGATAATAACGATCCGGTTAGGTTGTAAAAACGATCGTTAGGGTTTATAACTGGCGAGCTCGTCAATAATTGGATAATCTATCATTTTCGTTTTGTCGGCACAGACCGATGGAAACGTCACAATGCGTTTTATGTGACGGCTTTTTTTTATTACATCTAAATGTTATTCATATTTTATTAGTGTATTTGATCCACGAATGAGGGTGAAAATAAGCAAAATTAATTAAATGGATAATTGGTTATTTGTTGTATTATTACTGTCATTTTACTATTATCATTATTATTATTATTATTATAATTGGACTTTAAGATAATATGGTCGGCAATTGAAAGTAATAACATATGTAAATATATAGTTCCACATTTCCTCATGTAACAATTTAGTTTTATTTTATATATATATGTTTTTATAACTATAAGTTTTCTATTCCAGCATATGCTTCTCCTTTTTTGTAAAAACAATAATTATTATTTATAAAGACCTTTTTTATTATTGTTGTTATGTTATGTGTTATCTAAATGGCATCAAATGTAATTTAGCTTTTTGCTCTGCGTTAACGTTTTAAAGTGTGTTTAAGTATGTGTGTGTGTGTGTGTCTGCTAGCGCGTGTGTGTGTGTGTTTGTGTGTGTGTGTGTGTGTTGGCTTCACTTTTAAAAAGACGCCTGCAAATGTATTTAAACGCCCGTCTGGGATTTCGAATGAAATATAAAACATGTTATTATCCTTATTATTATTTACCTTATTACTTACAGTGTTATTACAACACTGCACACACAGTACTTTGTATCCCATAATTAATATTTAAATGTTACCTCGGTAACCTTTTAGAAAAACACGTTAGTGGTTTATTCTTTCAGCGGCGACCAAAGAAAACAAAGGAAAACCATATAAAAGCATAAAACCCCACTTTTCCTCGGATGTCGACATCTTTGCTTCAAACTGGTTCTGACACCCACACACACACACACACACACACACACACACACACGCACACACAATCTATAATGTATATTTGAAAAAACGGTCGGTTCAAAGTGTTTACAAATCAAATTTTCCGAGACACAAACACGCACACACACACAAACACACACACACACACACACACACACACACACACACACTCATTCAATATTAACACATGGAAAGGTAGGTTCATGTTTGAGTGTTTTTACAGGGGGGGGGGGGGTCAAACATTTCAATAAAATAAATATAAAGGTTCAAAATTTAATCCGAGCAAGAATAGAGACAGAATAGGAAAAAAAAAAAAAAATCAAATTTTAAAGGCGATAAAAGCAAAATCCATAATTTAAGTTGATGTATAATAACAAAATAAAAACATGAAAAATGAAACAAAAGAAAAAAACAAGTTATTTCAAGTTACTCATTTATGAATGCGGACAAGAGGGCAGATCAGGCTAAAAACATTTATTAATAGCCGCCCCAAAACGGTCTGTTATTACAGGTTATAAATGTGTAATAACACGTGTAATAACACGTGTAATAACAGATGCTACATTGTAATAGCTGCAAACTCTTTGCGTGTGCTTGTAAATTTTTTATTTTTTTTTTCTTTAAGACCTGGCTGCGGCCGTGATTAGCCGGACTGCTAATCGTGCGCGGCCCCGTGCGCGACCGGGGTCCCGGGCTCCGCTAGCGCTTTTGTACGGTAGACGGCACACTCGCTCCACATTAGATCAGCCTCGACCCTAATGGTCGCCCCCTGGGCGGGAACGGGACCGCGGGCGGCGGGGCGTGCTCGGATGCGCTGACCGGACGCTCACCTCTTGCTAAACGCTCGCACCGGGGGCCCCCGCCGCCGCCGCCGCCACCGCCACAGAGCTAACCTACATAACAGCTTGGCGAGCAGGCGCCCTGATACGGATACGACGAGGCCTCGCACAATGAGAGCCCGTCAGGGCGCATCATTAGCGGGGCGTCGCGCCGCCACGGCCTTTCAGTTTGACCGCTGAAGCGTCCGGCGACTTCCTGGTCGAGGCGGCGGCCAAATCCCCGCTGCTATCGCCGCCGCCGCCGCCGTCATGCTAACGTGCCGCCATTTCCTTTTCTTTAATTTTTTTTTCCTCCATTTCACCTTCAATTAAATTAAATGTTAAAAGATCTTCTACAAATTATTCTCTTATCCTAAAATAATTTTATTGTAAAATAACATTTATAATCTAAAATTTTCAATCATATATAACATTAAAAGTACATTAAATACATAGGTAAATACACATTAATTACACAGCGGGATGAAATGGGCAACAAAATGTACATTTATTTTCAGGAGATAATAAAACAAAAAAGTAATTTACATTTATGTAACATTGCGAATAATATCTTTTAATTGTAATACTGCCTCTGCTACCAATAATAATAACAAATAAAAGTACCATTTGCAATAAGAGTGCATACAGATATCTCTAGATAGATTTATAAATATATAGATATGTATAATATATATGTGCACATCTATGGAATATATGTGTGTTTGTATATTTTTAGACACATATTGATTTATGTAAGTGTAATCAATGTTTTTATATCTATAAAAACATCAAGGTATGTCTATAAATATAAAAATAGCAATGTATATATGCATGAGTTTATATATTTTATAAGCATATACATATATATTTATGTCTCCAAGTGTGTTTATATATATTTGTCTGCACACGTATTCATCATATTATATTTATTCATATTGTTTGAGTTTCTATATACTTATAGGTACAAATATTTTGTGTGATTAAAAAGATAAAACGCACAGAAATAAATTAATTGCTTTTGCGTCATTTATAATGCATAGTTATATATATTATGTTTACACACATGCATATATTTTTATGTATCTATATCTATACACACAATATATTCCTTTTTTAAAATATATTTTGAAATCTAATTTTATGAAGAACAATTTTACATGTGTGCATATATTGCTAATATACACAAAAAGTACACAATGTTGTAAATTATAATTAATACAATGCAGTGTGTTGTTCTTTCAACTTCATAATTTTATATGATAGAAAAAAAAAGTACTTTATTTCCAGAATATAAACATGAAAAATACAACAGTGATGTAACACAGTAAATAAATCGTATAATTATATTATCATGATACCACAATTTATACTACTACCGTGATTAAAAATAACAATTTTAATCAAGATAATCAATAAATACATGATAATATTATACATTTTCCATATATAAAATTAGTATTGGGCCTATAATAAACATATTACATCATAATCAAAGAGTACGTCGGAATATTTCATACTTCATTTGAAAATAAGCAGTAAATGATGGTAGTAATACTATGCAGTATGTTTGTCTATTGATATATATAAATAGAATATATAAATAGTGTCACCATGGAAACCAATCTGTCAATAAATATTCTATACTCACAATATATCATGGAGGGCAATCAATACATCAACAAAATGTACTGCAAGATAAGAAATATTTATTTTCAGGATCTAAAATTCAGACAAACTTTTTAAGTATCACAATATACAATTATAATTATTATTCTTTTTGAAATAATAATAAAGATATTTGTATCAGAATTATAAGTTGAATTAGATAATTAAATAAGAATAATTAATAGAATACTTTAATACTGTACAGTAAAAATGCTATGATATATATATTGCTTATAACATCATTATATATGCTAAAAGTAAATATTTATATTTTTGAATATTATGTAAATATTATTCCAGTATGCGTGGCAGTATGTGAAGTAGTACAATGCAGTGAGTTGTATTTTATGGATTGCAATTACATTTATAGTTAATTATTTATGCCGCAGAATGCGTAATAAATGACACAGTAGAAACCAATTATTAATAAAGTAATAAATCCTTTATACATTTATTATAATGTAAAATGGATGAGAGTATTGTGTTATTTTATAATCGTGGAAACATACATTAAAGTACTCATGGTAATATATGAAAAATACACGTATTAATACTTTCCGAATGTGAATCCCGTCGATTCAATGTCAACTTTAATTCCAATTTCGGGGCGATCGAATAATTTGATGTGTTTTTTTTTTTCTTGAATTTAAATAATTCAAGCGTTCAAACCAAACCTGTCAGACACTTTAGTTTTTGCTCCACGGCATTTGAAAGTACTTCGAGTATTTCATTTGTACCGTAATTATCACTTAAATTATAAAGTATTTCTACTATTCTTTTACTAATACATTAGCAGAGTGAGGACTTACACTTTTTTTAAATAACTTGAATGAAAACTTTATTTATTAGAGTTAATATTAGAGTTCTATATTTTTTATTATCCATATTTTTATATATTATAGTTTATGAACTAATTTATTAATATTATATTTGGTTGTAAATTATAGTATAAAAAAGCAAATACAAATATAAGAAAAATAAGTAAACGAGTTAAAAGTACTTCAAGTATATATATATTTTTAAATTCAACTTATAAATATAACCTTGTACTTTGGATCTGCAGCTATTTTTTTTTTTTTTGTGTGTACATTTTGTAGCCATTTGAAGTATTTCAAATATCAAAAGAAAGAAAAGATAAGTATTTTGAAGTCTTAATAAAGTACAGTAAATAACACCTATATTTATAGTACCGCAAGGCAAATACTCCTTTTTTAAAAGTTTTATTTCAATTTTTTTTTTTTTTAATTTAATTTATTTCTTATTAATTATTTCACAAAAATATTCCATAAACTGATAATTTGGTGACTGTTCCGTTTCAGAGAAAAATCAAAAAAACATACCCGTTTTTCGGCGACGGGGTGGGCGGTGTTTTTATCCGCGCGAAAAACCTCGACATTGAACGCCTCGCACATTCAACCCGACCGATTTAAATTTAATTATCTTTTATTTTGTATTTTAGAGGCCGGAGATTTATAACAATATATACATGTATACATGTACATATATGTGTGTTTATCTATTATTATTACTATTTACTATATATAAATATATACATACATTATATACATACATTACATACGTTATATAAACATACATTTGTGTTTGTTTATGTATCCACGCACACATACATAATGTATATTATGTTTGCATGATTTATAATTTATATATACTATGTTTATACATGCACATATAATATATATATATAACATATAACATATATTTCAATGTAGGTATTTCATATTTAACAATTGTTCATACACTCGTATATTGGTAATTACACGTGTGTGTGTATATATCTATATGTATATATATAAATATATGTGTGTGTTTGTATTTTTTATATTATAAAAAAAAATGGAAAAAATTCCCAGAACGTCGTGTTCGTCTGAACTCAGACCATAAACTTTACAACTTTTCCTTTTTTTTTTTTGTTTTTTTTTTCCTCCTCTTCCTCCGGAGGCCCCATATGGCGTCGGGGTTTGTTGCGGCGAATCGATGGTTAACTGGGACGCCGTGTGACCGTGAGTTTCCACGGCGACGGGGCGCTCGTGTCAGGCAGCTGCTGCTCGTCATCTTCATTTCCCTTTGCATCATCTGGATGGAGCGAAACAGTGATAAGAATAATAATCATAATAATTCAATATGTAACAATCAGACTTTCCATCCTTAAAAAAAAAAAAATCTAAATATCTTCTTTTTGTCTTCATTTCTATATTTATTGAAACCTCAGATAATATATAGCCTTTATTATATTGTATATGTCTATTCCTGGTAGCAGTATTTTTGTTTGATGAAGTCTGATGTTTATAGCCTTAAAATAATAATAATAACAAAATAGCAATATTTATTGTGATAAAACTATTATTATTATTATTATTATTATCAATATCTAGGACATCATATTTCACTTGTTTTATTCATTTCCCTCCAATTTCTACCTTTTTATTTTTTTCGAATATATATCCTATATATATATATATACATATATATAATTTATACACAACCCAAAATTATATATAGCTTTAATCATTTATAATATAGATTTCACTTCCTGATTGCAGTATTTTTGATTCATCAAATCCGATCTTTGTAGTCTAATTCTAAAAAGAATAATAAAAATGATTATTCTTATTGTTATATAACATCATTTATCTTACATCATTATTATATTATTACATTAACATTATTATTATGTATGTTATTATAATGAATTACAATGCCCAGACGTAATATTTCACTCATTATATTTCTTTGTCTCCGGTTTTAATCATCTTGATATTTTTTCCAATTTATGAATATTTAGGAAATATATCATGTCTTTATTTATATCCAACCATAAGTGGTGTTACTTTATTTACTCTTATGTGTCACTTCTTGATTTTTTTTTTTGATCTTCATTTTATTATGAGGATAAAATAATAATAATAATATCCCGCCTCTTTCTGTGATACACAAAAAGACGTCCTCGATTTCCAACTTGTACTTGAAGTACAAATCCTTGTACTTCAAGTTGTTACGCAGGAATAATTAAATATTCATAACTTTTACACGAAGTACTTCAACATCAGTTACTGTTTTTTAGTGAGAAAGGTAATAGTCAAACAAGATATGGGGGGAAAAATGTGTGTGTGTGTGTGCGTGTGCGCTCGTCAGCCTTTATCAACTTCCTTTTTTACCATTGCTACACACACACACACACACACACACACACACACACTGCACTTATGACCCCACATCACCAGCTTGGTTCACTTGTTGCTCCGTGATTTAAGGACTTATAGCCATTGAGACTATGTGTGTGTGTGTGTGTGTGTGTGTGTGTGTGTGTGTGTGTGTGTGTGTTTGCTTAATGCTCTCTGCCGGGAGATGAGGATCGCATCGTGGCGGGAAACCTTTGGGACGCGAACCCTGACGTATCCGATTAAGTCACGGGATTTGAACTTGCGACCTCCCCCGTCTGCGTCCTTGTTTGCCGAAACGAAAAAAATAAATAAAATTAAAAAAAAAAAAAAATGTTGCAGACCAAAAAGCGTGTCTAAACTTAAACTTTAAAATAAAAATAATCATTGAATCAAATATAACAAGATCGGATGACATATTAAGATCCGGTCATGTCATAAGACTTTAATTAAATTAAAATTAAAAGTGAAATTTATTTCACAAACTCATTCATCCGCTAACAAAAAAAATTGCTTCATTCAGTTTTTATATATTTTTTTATTTGATTTTATAATTCACCAAAAACGTATAAAAGTAAACAGGAATAAAATTTCTCATTAAAAGCATGTCAGAAGTCTTTCCGTTCCTCGGAAGTTGGAACGTCGGATTTTTCTTGAGGTCTTTGAACGCATCGCGTATCAAATGGGGTCAAAGGTCACTGGGGTTAAGCGCAAAAGTAGAAAAGTAGGAAAAAAAAAAAAAACAACAGAAAAAAAACGGCCGGTGTTTACGAACGTCTGCGACACGGAGCCCTGTCATGGGAGGTCAGGCGTGAGAACCGTGCACACACACACACACACACATGTGCACACACACACGCACACATACTGAGGTTAGTTTTTTTTTTTTTTTTTTTTTGTCGATCTTATTTTTGCAACAATACAAACAAGCTGTGGTTCCTTAAAATAGACGTGGCATTCTGCACGACCTTCCGCCTCCTCCTCTTCCTCCTCGCCGCCCGAATCTGATCCGCATTTAACATCTGGAACCGCGGTTTCTTTTTTTTTTTTTTCGAATTACATCCGAACATCTCTTTGGCCGTAATGATCTGGGTCGGAGCCGATGAAGCGAGAGAAGGCCAAATAAAAAAAAGAAAAAAAAAAAAAAAGAAAGCGGGGCAAACGCAGATTACGGCTTCATTTATTTCCTCTTTTCGCTCAGAATCCCGTGTTTTTTTACTGATTGGAGGTGAACGATACCCATGGGGAGGAGGGGGGTGTGTGTGTGTGTGTGTGTGTGTGTGTTTGTGGGCAAGTTAAATCTGGGACATGGAAGGCGAGCGTGGCGTTTCACGAAAAAGCCGGTATCGGAAAATGGCCCGGAATGACCCGCGGAAAAACCTGCGAGACATGTTTTGTGGTAAATTGCTTTAAAGGCCGCTTTAGGGCTCCAACGGGGAGGAAAGGATCAAACGAAATAAAGTAAAATTAATTTAAAAAAAAATTTAAATGGGAATAAATTGAGTTGAAATGAAAAGAAAAAAAATCTAGGAGCTGAAAATAGTTCATACGAATATTTACAAGAATTTAGGAAATACAAATAAATGTTGCTTATTATTACTTATTATTACTTTTTATTATCATGTTTTCAACATAATGACAATAGTTATAATAATAATAATTGCATTTCTGTATTTTTAGATGAATCGTTAGGTGACAAATTTCTTGAAGTCTCGTATTCATTCATTTTTTTGTTTTTACTCGTATTCTATGTTTAGAATCAGAATTTTACAAATAATAACATATAATTTAATGCCATTTTGGCACATATATAAATGGTAAAAATGAAGACACTCCAACAGGAATAAAGCATTATTATTATCATTGTATTAATCATATTTTTAAAAGAAATATTGGAATAAGGAAATACATTTTGAATCCTTGAACTCATTTTTTATTTCTATTTATTTTTTTTGTTGCTCTGAATCAGATTTTTATTATTTGTAAAAAATTTACTTTTATTTTTCTATGACACCCTTGCAGTCATGCATTTCTATGATCATTTTTATTATTATAATTATAATCATCATTAATATGATTAGTGTATTCTGAGAAGACTATTAAGTATCATAATTATTCAGATAATTACTATTATTGTTATTGTTATTATTATTATCATTATTATTTTAACAACCATATTTTCAGAAGAATTATTAGATTAAAGATTTTTTTAAAGGCTTGAATTCATTGTCATCATAATTTTCATTTTTTATTCATTTTTTTGTCACATAGAATGGGATTATTATATGAATATATATATAAATTCATGTTATACATTGTTGCATATGTATTTTTTGCAAAACAAAGATATGCTTGCATATATGTAGCAATGTTATAATTTTCACCATAATTATTATTATTTACAGGTGCGTATATATATTTTGTGTGTTCATTTTTATGGCGACAGACGCAAAAAAAAACAAACAAACAATTATTTAAAATAAATCAGGACGCTGGAACTCGCGATAAAGCGCATGATCTCCACACCGGCGCCCGGAGATGACTTTTAATCCCCCAAAAAACAAGATAAATAAATCCCGACGTTTACGTGCGACCGACAAACAACATTTGGTGGCCGATCGGCGATGTCATCGCCGAGAGGTCAAAGGTCACCGAGTTCACCGTCGAGTCAGACTTCATCTTTCGCGTCGTCGCTCGAGCGCCGCACCAGGCGCCGCCGCCGCCATCATGACCTCCGCGTGAACTCCGGGGACGCATCTGTGAGAGCCCGTGAGCATCGGCGCGCCTGATTGGTCGAAACCGAGGCGTTCCATATTTGGGAGATTACCAGGCAGGTTTTGACCCCCCCCTCATCCTCCTCTTCATCCTCCTCATCCTCCTCCCTCTGGCCTCCATGTGCGACAGCGACTATTAATTGTCCCGTCCGAAAAAAAAAAAAAAAAAAAGAAAAGAAAAAAGGGATTTCCACGTCGTTAAAAAAAAAAAAAAAAAAAAAAAAAATCATGTTTAATTCCTGACATTTTTGTCACAGGGCCCGGGAAAACGGATTTAAATTTAAAAAAAAAAGAAAAAAAAAAGGTGTTTGTTTTAGAGATTATGATGATATCTGACGAGGAAAGAATTAATGGGAAATAAAAAAGGGAAAAAAAAATCCTGCTTTTCATTCGTAACGAAGCCGAGTCACATGGGATTAGAATAAAAATAACAAGATTATATTTTAATTTCATCTAAATGAGTTTATCGGTGAGCACGTGGACCCGTATCTGATATGATTATATTATTATAACCGGTTAAAATATTTTATTGTTCTTTAATTAGAGCCAACGTATTTCAGATCCCTATTTAATTCTATAGTGATATAAATATTATAAATGATTCAATTCGTCATATTGTAAAATGTCACATCATAGTCAGTAGTGTAGCTTAACCTAATAAAATACTGATTTAATTAGATTTGATATATAATTTTACCATATTCATATATATATATATATAATAAAACATATATAAAATAATATAACATATCATTATGTCATATTGTACGTTAGATAATGCAATGTCATTTAGCGTGACCTAATGTAATAAGGATATAATATAGATATTGTAATATTGAATTAGATTTAAAAAAAAGTAATGGCAAATATAATATGATCATGTCATATTGTACATATTGCACGAGAGCATGTAATGTTATACAAATATAATATGATAAAACTAATGTATTATAAAATAATAGAATAGAATAGAGTCATGTGATATTAGAAAAAAAGACCATGCAATGAAATGTAACTCAATGTAGACATATAATATAATCTGATAAAAAAATGTAATGTAAATTAATAGGATGTAACTTAATGAATTTATCGGACTTGTATACATTTCAGATTTAATATAATGTAATATCATATGTCTTTTAATACAAATATAATCAAAACATTTCATATATTTCTACGTATTTTAACATTTTAAGAATTTTATACATCTCTGACAATTTATTTTCCAAACAAAGTAAAACATTTGGTAATTAAATATTGATCATTTTGTTTTATTTTTTTTTATAAAGTAACCTCTTCTCTAACATCAAATTATTCTTATTCTTATAATTATTATACGGTATTTTACAGTTTTATCTGATATTTTCTGTTTTATAATTCCTATATATTTTTATCATTTGATTTTAATCTCCCAGTTCTCAATTAAAATGAATTATTTGTTTGAAGTCTCTCCTGGGAAAAAATTATAATTCTGGAATGAAGAAAAAAAACAAAACAATGAAAAATAGATTAATATATCATATATATATATATCATTTCTTACTATATATTTTTTTCGTTCTTTTTTGAAGCCTCAGCTTCTTTGCTGCTGACCTTCATTTTATCTCATATAAATAAAAAGACATAAAAATGAAAATTAAGAAAAACAGTTATACAGATAAATGATACATATTATCTATTTATAGATAATATATTTGTATTTTTTTCTGGGATATAAAAAAACAGGTTAGATGATTTCGCATCCCAGACGTTGACATTTAGGTTTTAATCCCTAATTCAGTTCATAGGATTCAAAAAAGGACAGAAATAAACTCAAACAGCAGAAATGTGGCTAAATTCAACATTTATATTTCTATTCTCAGACAGAAACTCTACATGATTAAAAATGTGAAAAACTAAGAATGAGTCTTACACTGAAGTCTAGTATTACTCATTTATAAAAGGCTTATAACACAATAAAAATGATAATAACCTGGTAACAAAAAAGCTAATCATATTAATAACAAAATAGTAAAACAATAATATTTATCATTTTCAGCAGCAGCAGCCTCATTTAAAAAAAAAACCCTAATTTTGATTAAACCTTCTATGTAGATGTTTTTGATAAACAATCTAGTCTTTATTAAATATCAAAATCTGCCTGATAAAAAGATAATATTTAAAATTCCCTCGATGATCAAGTCTGAGATTAATTGTATTGAATTGAATTATAATTATTATACATTTCAAATCATAATGATCATAATTACAATTATGACTTAATTTGAATTAATAATAATAACAATAATACTTCTGATAGAGGAAGTCACATTAGTTTCAATTAATAATTATTCAACTTTTGTCGACTCCCTTTCAATTCGTTAAATAAAAACAAATTGAAAATGAATTCGTTTTTTTTAAATATATTTATATAATGCCTTAACTCTTATATCACAATATCTAATCATAATTAATATTATAAATAAGGAATGATGATGTGGGTTTTAAAGCGTATACTTATCCACTTAAATTAGTATCTTCTTTTTGTATTCGTATAATTTAACAATCAACGGTCAGAAGGTGATAGAAGAGAGAAATAAAATTAAAAATAGATTATATTAAATGAAAAAGAAATAATATTTTTGCAGGAAATATTAAAAATCAACCATAAAAGTACGACGGAAAGAGTAAAACACACATACATGAACGCACTGCAAATGGATATTATTATTCTTATTATCATTATCATAATCATTATTCAATAGTAAATACAATAGTTATAATTTTAATAAAGGAAAAACAATCACATTTCATATGAATTTAAGAATTTTCACAATATTAAAAAAAATCATTGTCTTTATTGATATATTTATAAAGAACAACTTATCATATATAAACTTTATTACTTATTATATGCGCCTCCTCTTGTTAGTGTTTTTGAGGAATGAAACCCGTCTTTATAATTTTATGATGATATTCATATATTGTAATAATGATATAAAACCAATCGTAAAAATTACAATAATAATGATAGAAATCATCTATCAAAATAGAATTGTTCAAGTGGAAGAGTACATTTATTTAATTTATGAGCTATTTTTTTATTCTTTAACCATTTAATTCAAAAGGTAATACTGGTAATAATGGGAAAATAATAATAATAATAATAATAATAATAATAATAATGGGAAAAAAAACAAATATGAAAATATATCAAATAAAAAACAAAAAATATTAGAAATGAGCAAATAAATTCTAACATCCTCCTACTTCACCGAAAATGAATATTATCGTTATTAATATCATTATTATTATTTTTATGATTGTTATGGATGTTGGGCGGGTCGTTCCGGGCCGGCGTGGCCTCGGTTTCACCCCGGCTGGATTTAGAGCGAGGTGTGTTCGGGCCCCTCGGTCGGAGGCGGCGTCTCGCCGGGGTTCACGCAGAGGTCGCGCACGCCGGGGGCAAATTCGGGAGACGGGGATGACGATGGACGGCGGCGTTGAAGACGTGACGGCGGCGGCGATGGTGGATGATGGTGGCGGTCGGGATGGAAAGGATGTAGAGCGTTCCCGCCTCCTGCCACACTAACCCCTGCGTGAACCCCCCCATCATCACCCCACCCCCCCCCCCCCAGACCCAACTGTCACATGCTTTTTCATCGTCCATCCGCCACACACACACACTCACACACACACACACATTCGAACACGCTCGCACACACACACAGCTGCTCCAATCCTGGCCCTCGGTTAAAATTTCACACCAGAGTGATGCTTCATCTCTTAAAAAAAAAAAAAAAAAAAAAAAAAAAAAGTGATATAATGTATGCAATATCTGTAAATAAATGAATGAAAATATACATTTACATAAATGCGGATTATGATTTAATAAATTCAAATTAACATTTGATATTTTCTATTAATTAAATGAATAAAAAGATACAAAATTGTGGAGAAAATGAAATAAAATTAAAATGAAAAGAAAGATTTATTATTTGTATAATTTTTTTTTTTTTGAGTGATAAGATCGCGAAATAAAAGTATTATTATATATTATAAAATATTATTATTTTATAATGCAAAGAGTGTCTGTCAAAGAGTGATGGATGGCAAATGCAGAATTAATGGTGTATGATGGTGATGATCTATCTATGATGTGTAAAAAAAAAGAAAAAAAGTGATATAATGTATAAATATCTGTAAATATATAAATACAAATAAAAAATAAATTTATATAAATGCGGATAATGATTTAATATTTCAAATTAACATTTGATATTTTCCATTAATTAAATGAATAAAAAGATACAAAATTGCGGAGAAAATGAAATAAAATTAAAATGAAAAGAAAGATTTATTATTTGTATACATTTGTTGTTTTTTTTGAGTGATAAGATCGCGAAATAAAAATATTATTATATATTATAAAATATTATTATTTTATAATGCAAAGAGTGTCTGTCAAAGAGTGATGGATGGCAAATGCAGAATTAATGGTGTATGATGGTGATGATCTATCTATGATGTGTAAAAAAAAAAGAAAAAAAGTGATATAATGTATAAATATCTGTAAATATATAAATACAAATAAAAAATAAATTTATATAAATGCGGATTATGATTTAATGTTTTAAAATAACATTTGATATTTTCCATTAATTAAATGAATAAAAAGATACAAAATTGCGGAAAAATGAAATAAAATTAAAATGAAAGAAAGATTTATTATTTGAATAAATGTGCTTTTTTTTGAGTGATAAGATCGCAAAATCAATATATTATCATATATTATAAAATATTATTATTTTATCATGCCAGGAGTGTCTGTCAAAGAGTGATGGATGGCAAATGCAGAATTAATGGTGTATGATGGTGATGATCTATCTATGATGTGTAAAAAAAAAAAGAAAAAAAAATGATATAATGTATAAAATATCTGCAAATAAATAAATAGAAATAAAGTATTAATTTATATAAATGCAGAATATGACTTAATATTTTAAATCAACATTTAATATTTTAGATTGACACTTAATAACATTAATATGAATAACTCAAATTAATTAAAAAAAAAAAGATACAAAATTGCTGAGAAAATTAAATAAAATAGAAATGAAAAAAATGATTTAACATTTGTATAAATGTGTTTTTTTTATGAATGATATTATTGATATTTCAATTATAATCATATCCGTGGTGTCTGTCAAAGAGCAAATGCAGAATAAGTGGTGTATGATGCTGATGATCAACTTAAAAAATAGGAAGTAAAATGAATAAAATTAATAAATAGTCTCCTAAGCAACCATGGAAAAATAAAAAAAAATATTATACAAAGTGAAAAAGGCGAGAAAAAAGCTGGAATTAGTCATTCAAAAAAGAAGAAAAAATATAACTATACCATTTTAAAATTTATTCTTTATCATATAATTCGATAAATACAATTTAACAATATGTAATGAAATGAAAGATGTCAAGGGTTCATTTTTTTCAAATTGTTAACTGTTTAATTCAATTTTATTTAGTTTTATTCAATTTGTATCCTCATTTATCTTAAATTTATCTTATTTTGTTAATTGGAATTACTGATTTAACTGTTGCCGAATTGGATTTAGTTAAATCTAATTTGATTAATTAATTAATCAATGAATTAAGTTAGAGTAATTTAATTATGCTGACTAACGTCACTAATCTAGTGATTTAATTCCAGGGAAACATGTTTTCTGACTTTTCAAAGAAAGATGTAAAATTCAATTTTTTAAATTTACTTTTTGACCAAAGAAAGCGCACGAAAAAACTGAAAAAAAAATAAAAACTTAAAATGAGAAAGACCAAAATAATAGAATTAATAAATAATTAAGAAATGAATAAATAAACCAAATAGAATTCAAATTTGGGCAGCATTTAGTCCAGAATTTATATGAAAGAACATTTTAATCATATCGATCATGAATATCGTATTAATTATATTAATGATACAAATCTCATCTCAAACATACAACATATTCAACATCACATAAATCCCATAAATTGTAAATATCATATTAATGATACAAGTCACATAAATCACATACATATGATTGTCTAATCATTTTAATCATATTAATTACAACAATATCTGTCAAATAAAATTCATGTATCTTTTTAATATATCAGCAGAAAAAATCTAAAATTGCCAAAACATTTTTTTTTTTCCTTCATTATATTTTTTTATCACACCTTTTTTTTTTAAATTGAGTTGTTAATACGTCCTCAAATATGCGTATTCATGATAATCATAATATCGTTCCTCTTTTTCGACTTGCATGACGTCGGAGCAGCTTTGGTCCTGAGTCAATACAGATTATTAATCCACTTTCAGGGCCTTAATCCCTCAATCCAGGAAAAACATGAGGGCTGTTTGTGACTTTAGGTGGAACACAGTGAACAAATATATGAATTAAAAAAACAAGATGTATAGATAATGAGTGTATATATGTATTTATACATATATATTTCGGCTTTTCCCTTCAGGGGTTGCCTCCTTCATCGAACCCCATTCTCTGTATCCTCCTCATGTTGTCTTTCACTCCATCCCGAAAGCTTCTTGTTGGTCTTCCTAGTTCCCTAGACCTCTACTTGGCAGCTCCAAATCCAGCATCCGTCTATCAATATATCCACTCTGTACACGACCCAAACATTTCAATCTCCAAAACATCTAACATGTTGTCCGTCTGATGGACTCGTTCCCGATCCTATCCATCCTCGTTGTTTCCGAGCCTCAACATCGGCTTCTCCGCGACCTCGGTTTCTCCACCCTCTCTGGACAGTCAACCTTGAGTACTTGAAATCCTCCACCTTCCTGAACTTCAGTTCCACCCAGGTTCCTCTCATTCACACGTTTTCTGTCTTTTCTGCGACTAACCTTCATTCTTTCCCTTTCCAGAGCATACCTCCACCTCTCTAGATGTTCCTCTACCTCTTCCCTTCGCACACTCCAGACTGAAATGTCATCTGCAAACATCATGGTCCATGGAGATTCCTGTCTGACCTCATCTGTCAGCCTGTCCATCACCACTGCCAACAAGAAGGGGCTCAGAGCTGATCCCAGATGTAGTCCACCTCCCCCTTGACTTTTCCGTCACACCTTCAGCACACATCACCACTGTCTCAAAATTGGCATACATGTCCTGCACCAGTGAGACATACCTCTCTGCCACTCCAGACTTCCTCATACAGTACCATAGGTCCTCTTTCTGCACCCAGTTGTCTGCCTTCTCTAGGCCTACGTCGGCGCAAAGCAACTCCCTGTGACCTTCTCTGTTCTGGCATTCTCAAAGCAAATACTGCATCTGTACTATAAACAATACTCTGTAGTACTCTATCTAATACTCTTTCCTGGCAAGAAACCAAACAGCTGACGTGAAACAAGACACGAGGCTTTAGATTTTATACATGATTATATACATTTATTATACAAATATATCTACCAATTAAATGTATTAAAATATGTTTGTAAACAAACAATGAAGACAAATTCAAATTCAATAAGTCAATGCTTTGTAGTTATATTATATACACTTTTACATTATATTATAATTTAGAAAAAAAAATTCTCTTGTAATGTAATCAGATAATAATAATAAAAATATCAATAATAATAATGGTGATAATAATCATAATGATATCTAATAATAATTAATAGAAATAATAATATTAAATAATTCATAATAATAATATTGGTCACAAGACTTATTTGAAATAAAATAAAATCAACATCCGACTCTCACAGGTAGATAAGCAAATAAACATGAAGTGTAAAGTAATAAAAAGCGTAAACAGAATAGACGTTTCTAGTTACCGGACCGAGACGGTGAAGAAAGGGTTCATTTGAGTCACCCTGCCGTTTTTCCCGCGGCGGCCATCCGGGCCTGCGGAGCTGCAGTTCCGTCCTCGGCCACCTCCGATGGTGGCGCTGCAGCCCCAGCCTGCGGCCCGCCGCCTCGCCTCGCCTCGCCTCGCCTCGCCGGCCCCCCTTTTAGGTCGATGTCTCTTAAGCAGGCTTTAGCAGGAGGCAACAGCTGGCACCCGGTCATGGAGGAAGGCCACTGGAGCCGCAGGAGGGGGGGGTTGAAGGGATATAATCCCGACAGTGTGACCCTGCGTGGAGGCGGCGTGCACCTTAGCGGTGGTGGCGGTGGATCTGGGCGAGGATTGAGCGGAGGCGCGGGATCAAGCCGGTGAGCCCGGTTTGATTGATTCCGTCAAAACAACCACTTCCTGTTTCTGATCAGCTGGTGGAGTCTGGAGGGTTCGACGCCATGACAACAAGGGGATGAAGGGTTGCCAGGAGCCGAAACGGCAGAATAAAAATGTTAAAGACACGCAAAAAAAAAAAAAAAAAACACCGTTCCATTACGCGCATTGGTGTGTTTAATTTATTTCAAAATTAAAAATTAAAAATATTTTTTTAAAAAGAAAAAAAAAAAATTGAATTCATTCAATAAATAGATAATAATAATAAGAGATTATTGGAATATATGAGGAATATTTTTGGAAAACATTTTTGAACACTTTATCTGTATTATTATTATTATAATTATTATTGGTGCTGGTAGTTTTTTTAATAGATAACTTTGCACTGTGGTTTTTATTTATTCTTTTTTGATTCTCAGTTGTAGGATTTTGGAAGCATTATATCATATATATATCATATATCATACTTGCATTTTTTAATTAATGAATAAATACATCAATAGAAAAAAAAAATCAATAAAATGCCTGGTTTCTACACATTTTCTCATTATTATTATTATCATTTGCAATGATAATAATAAAAGCATAAAAGAATAAAAAAATAAATTAAACACATTTAAAAATATTGTTATTATCATTATTATTATTATTAGTGGTAGTAGTAATAGTAGTAGTAGTTGTAATAATAACAAAATGTTCAATTTTCTATAAATTTTGTTATATTTTTTGTTAAAGCTTTGTATTGTGACGTGGTATTTGTAGGATTTTAGAATTCTTGAATTTTTTTTTATTAAGTAATTGAGAATTAATAGTGGCAGTCCTAGTGTCACAATCACTGGTGTCTCACTATTTACTGTTAATGAGATAATTTTGATATTTATAAATCATTGAAAGATACATGGAGTGTTCTTATAAGTATCATTTTATTTTAACAATTATTGACTTTGAGTAATTGATGACTGTATTTGATTAAGTCTTTTTTTTATTAATTTGGTCATGTGATAAATTCACTCATTCATTTATCAAAAAAAGTCATTAATGGATGCGTTATGTAATCAAATCATTCATTAATTCAGGAATTAATCAGTTCATTCATTTTTCATTCATTCTTTTTTTATGTTTTCAAGATCATGACCACCAATAACCCTCATACAGAAAAATAAAACATGAAATATATGAGAAACATGAGATAACTATAATTTTCTGAGTCGCCTTGGAGACGAAGAATAATGACAAAAGATTTTTTTGAATATTTTCTTGTTTAATATTTTCCTTTTTTTTTTTTTTTTTTCACTCGTGAAAACCATCGCGGCCACTGGGGGTTGAAAGTTGGACGATCCAAAAATACATATTTTAAAATTGTGTAAAAAAAAAAAAAAAAAGCAACCAAATGAATAAATAACACCAGGAAGCCTCTCGTGTCAGGGTTTAAAAACAAAAAACAAAAAAAAAGAAAAAAAAAACAGCCGTTCGACAACCCCCACCTCCCCGTCCCCGTCCATTTCCCGCATTGCGTTAACACTCGTCCTCGCATCAATAATAAACGTCCGCAATCGGACAAATGGAGCATTTCTACGACTGTATTTTTGGGTTCTGGCTTTTATTCCATTTTTTTTTTATTCTTTTTTTTTTTTTTTTTTTCCTCGGGAGCTCTTAGCGAGAACACGGAGATGGCACCCACTTTATTTTTTTTTAAATGCATATATATATATATACATATATGCATTAAAAAATATATATATATATATATTATAAATATAAAAATAAAAAATATTATATATGAAATATTTTATATAAAAAAATAAAAAAATATTATATATGAAAATATATCAAATATGTATATATATTTATCTATTTACTTATTTATTATTACTTTTTTTGTCGTTTGTTTTCTCTGTTTGTTTGGTTGCAGGTCTGGAGTGTGTGACCACACACACACACACACACACACACACACACACATTAATAGTTGATGGCTTGGCTCTAAACGCTCCCACCGACATTAAGAAGAAAACCGTCCGCTTCATCTTCGTCCTTTTCTTCCTCTTTTCACTTATTCATTTGTTTGTCACTCGTTCTTCCAGATGAAGGGATGATGGAGGAGGAGAGGATGAGATGTAGAAAGAGAGGGAGAATGAAGAAGATGGAGAAAGATGAGGAGAAGAAGGGGGGAAGATGGAGGAGGTGAAGAAGAAGAAAGAGGAGGATGATGAGAAGATGGAGAAAGAGATGGAGGAAGTAGAGAAGGTGAAAAAAGAGGAGGAAGAGAAGAAGAAAGAGATGGAGCAGGAAAGAAAGAAAATGAAGGAAGGAGGAGAAGATGGAGAAAGCGTGGGAGGAGGAGAAGAAGGCTCTGAAACCCAACACACACTTTCCAGGCTCATCAATGCTTCATATATGTGTGTGTATATCTAAAAAAATGGGCGCCGCCATCCATCCATCCATCCATCCATCCATCCATCCAATCAAAGCGTCCCCCGACATCCCATAACCTGTCAATCAGCGGGGGATAACCAGGTCTAAGCTGGGAAACTAGGTTGGTTTGACTCGTCGCCGGGGAAACGGCCTCCGGTCAAGCCGGGCGCAGTACCGGGGGCGGCCACTAGGGGCGCTGTTGTCTGCAAAATAGATGAGCGCTGGAGCAGAAACGACACACGGTAGCTTTAATTCCTCGTTTTCTTCGTCTTCTTCTCCTCCTCCTCCAGTCGGGTCCCATCAGGGATGAGGTAGAAGATGTTTTAGGGAGGAGGGAGAGCGAGCCGGGCCTCCCCGTCTTTCTAATCCCTCTGGAAAACTCATCTTTTTTTCTTTTTTTTTTTTCTGATCCTCCTATTCTCCTCCGTTCGGTGGCTCCTCGGTTCTCCGGGCCCCGTAATGCAACATCAATGCCGCGGTGGGGTGTGTGTGTGTGTGTGTGTGTGTGTGTGTGTGTGTGTGTGTGTGTGTGTGGCACCATGCTAACGTAAACACTGGGGTCAAGAACATTTTGCTCCCCAACGGCGCGACATCTGGGGAGGTGTGTTCGCGCATGTGTGTGTGTGTGTGTGTGTGTGTCTGTGTGTGTGTGTGTGTCTGTGTGTGTGTGTTGGGAAAGGAGTTATGTCATTCTGATTAGATTTAATAAAAGGGATGAGGGAGGAAAAACAGGGTGGCAGTTTAACCCTTTCATGCCCCTTAAATATGTATAAAAACCGATAAACCAATATATATTTATATTTGGTTTTATCTATCAAACATTTTATGAAAATCATAAACATATAAATATATAATGTATATTAAAAAAGGAATATTCACAATAAAACTGAATCAACATTGGATCTTTCTTTCATTTTCCTTTTATCAATCAATCAATCTCTTCATTTTCATACATTTTTATAATAAAGTATTAAAAAAAAAGTTTTATTTAATCTATCTATCTATCTATCTATCTATCTATCTATCTATCTATCTAACTATTCATTCATTTAATTATTTTTGTATTATTCTGAAAATTTGTAAACTTTATTTTTTCTATTTCAGCTCATATTAATTTATTCTATTTCTTATTCTAACCATTTTTTATTGAACTTTATCTTTTGGATTTCCTATCCATCTTTTTTATCCGGAAATAATTTTTCTTTTCGGGGTGATAAAAAAGGAGATAAAATACCACTCTGTAAAAAAACAGTTTCATATATATTTAAAAATAATATATATATTTTTTTCATTTTATCGTTATATTTGAGTTTTTCATCAAAGCTATGAGTGACATGCTTACACAAGGTCAAGCTTTTGCTATTTTTTTTCCATGAACAATTTTATGGATGATAATTATTTCAGTGTCAATTATACATTCATTATCAATAAATTAGAAAAATTAGAGCACACTTCCAGATCCACATTGTTATATTAATACTTTTTTTTGTTAAATAATTAACTTATTACAATTTCTTTTTTTTTTTTAATGTCACTCAAATTGGAAACATAATTTTCTGTTGCTGCGCTAACTTGCTAGCTTCCAATGGCCAAAGGGGGAAAGTCGCTACTATAAAAATAAATAAAAAAAAAAATAATAAAAAAATAAAATAAAAAAAAATAAAAAGATAAAAAAAAGGCCGCTGCTGGATCTGCAGCCGGGGATCAAGAATGGCCGCCGTGTGAAAGTCCGAGTCTCGGTGGAGCAGCGGGCCGCCGAAGGCGCCTCTCAGCCGTTAATCCCCGACTCGAGAAACCGGGGGGGGGGTTGAATCCTTCACTTTTGTTGCCGGCGGCGACGGCAACCCGCCGCCGCCGCTCATAAAGGGTCAGATCGTCTGCGCTGGTCTGTCCTCCCTTTCTTGGCTCCGCCCCCTTATTTCGAAAAGCTTAACCTCTTTCGAATGGCGACGGCGTCCCTCCCTCCGAAAAGGCCGTGTTTTATTCACGCCGAAATTGAGTTTGTCGCCTTTCAAAACAAACCCGTTGCTGTTTTTCTTTTAATTTTCATGTTTTTGGTCACGGTTTTGTCTCCAGGCCACTAGGGGGCAGCAGAGAGCGCCAGGCGGAGTCAAAAAAGGCAGGATTTAGAAATGAACGTCCACGTGTTGCCATGGTGATAGAGGTCAGTGCCCATCTTCTGGATTTTAAATGTTTTTTTTTTTTTTATAATTATTACCAAGTGTTTCCTGGTCACGTGACTCGTCTGGATGAAGCCCCGCCCCCTGATGTCACATGGTTGCACCAACAACCAATGGCAACCGGCCAATTAGGAGTTTTTTTTTTTTTTAGCAACGAAGCAAGGAACGTAGAGAAGGTACCGCAAGGGGTTCTCTCAGGTTCTCCGGGTTCTCCATCCTTGGTTCTCTCAAAGATCTCTGGGTTCTCGAGGTTCTCCATCTTTGGTTTTTCCCCCTTCCCTGGCTTTTCTCCAGGTTCTCTGGGTTCTCCATAGTTGGTTCTCTCAGATTCTTTGGGTTCTCCATCCTGGATTTTCTCCAGGTTCTCCATAATTAGTTCTCCCAAGGACCTCCAGGTTCCCCGGGTTCTCCATCGTTGGTTCTCTCCAGGTTCTCCATCCTGGGTTTTGTCCATCCTTCAGGTTCTCCATCCATCATTGGTTCTCTCAGGTTTTTAGGGTTCTCCATCCTGGGATCTCTCCAGGTTCTCCAAGTTCTCCATCCTTGCTTTTCTCTAGGTTCTTTGGGTTCTCCGTACTTGGTTTTCCCAAGGATCTCCTGGTTCTTCAGGTTCTCCATCGTTGGTCTCTCTAGGTTCTCCAAGTTCTCCATCCTGGCCATTCATTGGGTTCTCCAGGTTCTCCATAATTGGTTTTCCCAAGAGTCTCCGGGTTCTCCATCCTTGGTTCTCTCTGGGTTCTCTCCAGTATCCTGGCTTTTCCCCAGGTTCTCCGTCATTGGTCCTCTGAAGGAACTCCGGGTTCTTCAGGTTCTCCACTGTTGGTTCTCTCAGGTTCTTTGGGTTCTCCATCCCATGATCTCGCCAGGCTCTCCTGGTTCTCCATCATTGGCTCTCTCTGGGTTCTCCATCGTTGAATCTCTCAAGGCTTTTTGGGTTCTCCCCCCTGGGTTCTCTTCAGGTTCTCCATCCTCAGATGTCTCCAGGTTCTCCTGTTTCTCAAACCTTGGTTCTCTCCAGGATCCCTGCCTCCTTCCTACAGTCCAAAAACACTGGTTGGAACGCTTGCCGTTACAGTAAGAAGGTTCTGGGACCTCGAGGTTCTCACTGTTTGGGTTCTCCGTGTTCTCGGTCCAAAACAATTGTTCTGAACACTCACCATGAGAGTGAGGAGGTTCCAGGTTGTAGACTAGTATCCTCTTGGTTCCTTCCATGTGGGAACTCCATCTTCTCCTCCCTGGGGTTCCCTCCAGGTTCCTTGTCCTCCTTCCACCTTCCAAAACCATTGGTTAGAACTTCCTCCTTGTGGGTCCCAAACTTGTATTCCCCTTCGTCCGTCCACAATCCAAAACAATTGATTAGCGCTTTTTCCAGTGGACCAAGAAGGTTCATTGGTTCTCTCGGGTTCTTTGGGTTCTCCATGTTCCTCCGACCGTCCATTGGTTGAAGCTCTCCAAGAGAGTAAGGAGGTTGTGAGTCCAAAACCAGTGTTCCTTTGGGTTCTCCATGTTCTTGGTCTTCCTTCCACTGAATGAGGAGGTTCCAGGTTGTAGACTAGTATCCTCTTGGTTCCTTCTATGTGGGAACTCCAGGTTCCCGGTCTTCCTTCCACCTTCCAAAACCATTGGTTAGAACTTCCTCCTTGTGGGTCCCAAACTTGTATTCCCCTTCGTCCGTCCACAATCCAAAACAATTGATTAGCGCTTTTTCCAGTGGACCAAGAAGGTTCATTGGTTCTCTCGGGTTCTTTGGGTTCTCCATGTTCCTCCTACCGTCCATTGGTTGAAGCTCTCCAAGAGAATAAGAAGGTTGTGGGTCCAAAGCCAGCGTTCCTTTGGGTTCTCCATCAGCCATCCTCTGATCAAAGACCAAAAAGACAGTCGGCGACTTGATTGAGGACTTTGGGTGCGGGCGATTGAACAGTTCAAGCTCCGCCCCCGTGATTGACAGCTCAAGCCCCGCCCCCTGCCCGATGGCAGGTATTGGCTCCTCCCCGTTGACCCTTTGACCCGCTTCCTGGATTCCACCTCGGAGAAAACTAACGATAACAACGTTGTTTTCTTCCCCCGCCCCACGGATCCACGACGGCGTTTATCGGGAGGTTAATGGCTGTTTTCGGGTCATAGGCTCCGCCCCCGCCCTTCCGTTTCATCTCCCGATAGACGACGTCTCATCGATCCGGAGTGCGTTTGAACGCTTCCCCCCCACCCCCACTTCGCTCAACCGCACCCCCGCAGCTCGTGGTGTTTTGAAGTAATCGTCCCTCCGGAGACGTCTGAGGCCCCGCCGGGCCCCTCCTTGTCTGGGGCCCCGGGGCCAGTGGGGGGGTCGGGGGGGGGTAATCGAAGCGGATCAAACGGATCCAACACTTCAAAAGACCTGCCAGGGCCGCACTTCAGGGGCCGGCGACGGCGGCGGGGGGGTAATTGGGGTGGGAGGGGGGGCAGTAGTCCAGGGTAAACAACCATGGAACAGTGAGCGGCATTTTAATGGCGACCATGTATATATATATATATATATATATATATACACTGCTCAAAAAAAATAAAGGGAACACTTTAAAAACACATCCTAGATCTAAATGAATGAAATATTCTTATGAAATACTTTGCTCTTTACACAGTTGAATGTGCTGACAACAAAATCACACAAAAATGATCAATGGAAATCAATTGTATCAACCCATGGAGGTCTGGATTAGGAATCACACTCAAAATTAAAGTGTAAAAACAAACTCCAGGCTGATCCAACTTTGATGTAATGTCCTTAAAACAAGTCAAAATGAATCTGTGTTGCTTCCTGAGTGGACACTATGATTTCACACAAGTGTGATTGACTTGGAGTTACATTGTGTTGTTCAAGTGTTCCCTTTATTTTTTTGAGCAGTATATAAATATTACAATAATAATATCAAACATTATTTTTCTTTTTTTTTTTAATTTTATTTATTTTTCTATTTAATTTGATTAATTATTGAGTCATTTATTATATCAATATATTATATTTATTCATTGTTATTTATCCTCTTTATTCATTTTATTTCACTTTATTTTGACATTTGGTTCTGTAGTTGGTGAGTTCAGGCGTCTGAAGAAACACAAATTATATATCCATGAAATTTTATCTTACATTATTTTTCTATTTATTTATTTTTTTTTATTCTATTTGGTTTTTTAATGATTATTATTTCATTTTGCTTTGGTTCCATAGTTGGCGCGTTTAGCCGTTTTAGCATTAGCAATCATGAACCAATAAGCTGATGGCGTTTCATTGGCGTTTTATCGGCGCCCATCAAGAGACACATACTGTATATTCCCTATTTATATATATGACAATAATAATATTATATACTTATTTTTTCTAAATGTCCTATTTTATTTTATTCCATTTTTTAATCAGTATTATTTAGCGTTAACAACCATGAACCAATGAGTTGATGCTGTTTCATTGGTAACTTACACATACTCACATAGTCAGTTTGAATGTTATTTTGATTTAATTTCGTGAAAAAAAAAAAAATACAATTATCATTTCCTTATCTCAAGAGTATTTTTTATTTTTATTTTATTTTTTAGAAATTCAGTTCAGGCGTCTCTGATTAAACAACCATTGAGAAATGAAATGTTTGGTTGGTGCAAACATATAATTTTGAAGGAAAACAGAAATATTTCACTTAATTTGATGTAATTTCTTGTTTCTTCAAAGTATTGAACAGTTTTAACCGTTTTATATTATATAATAAAATAGAAGAGAATCAAATATTTTCATACATGCATATAAAGGCAGATCAAAAATTGAATTAAATTAAATTAAAATTGAAAATAAAAAACAATGATAGCTAGCACAGGCTAAAGACTCACTGTAATCCTGAATTCATAAAAAAATAAAACCCCACTGAGTGGACAACAAAAAGAAATAATATAAAATAAAGTAAAATTTAAATAAAATAAAATTAACTTGAAGTAGATTGAATTATATTTTAGAATAAATCATGATAAAATATATTAAAATAGATTATAATAAAATAAAATAAATGATGGAAGCATTTGTTAAAGAATTTTGAAACTTGAGAACTGTTAAATTTATCATATATATATATATATATATATAATTTTACTTTACTTTGTTATTGAGGCATATTAGAATGAAAGGTCAAAAATTGAATTTATATAGAAAAATATAAAAGACAATGCACACTAAAATAGAATAAAATAAAAATAGAATTACGTAAGTACCCCAAAGAAATAGCCCCTAATTGAAATCATTTGCAAGCTAAGACTGAAATCTCAGCTTTGTCTTTTAGCTTCCGACCTCGACGATATGGACGAAGAAAATCACACCGCCCTCTCTTGGTGAGGGATTAAAATAATATGTACATGTATTCAACAAAAGTTTGAACATTTTGTCAAATAGTTAAAAAAAATAAAAAAAATGAAAACTCTAAAAATAAAAAAAAACATGGAAAAAAAAATCAAAAACATTTTGTTTTTCAAAAAATAACTATGTAAAATTATTAAAAAAAAAAAAAAAAGTTAAATGATTTCTAAAATTCTATTTATATTTATATGCATTGTCCAAACATGCGTTTAACAGCAGAAGGTCAAAAAATTAAATTAAAAATAAAATAAAAAAATGACAGGCTCAAGCCTCATTGTAAACCCGAATCCATAAAAAATCACAACGGCACCAAAAAGGGCAACAAAATCAAATAAAATTAAAATAAAAATGACGGAAATCTCAGCTGTTTCTTTTACTTCCTAAACCGTCACCAAGCGGCAAACCGAGACAAACCAAAAAAAAAAAAAAAAAACCCCGTCGGAAGGTTTTTTCTCGTCTCTCGGCGAACCCTTCGACACTTTTTTTTTCTCAAACCGACCAATTACGGCCGGCCCTGAAACCTTTTTAAATTTTTTTTTTTTTTTTTCCCCCCAATCCAACATCCCGCACCGATCTGGACCCGAACTGGAATTTCACTCAGTCAGATAAAATAAACCAGGGGAGCCCGAGATACAGGATAAATAAACACTACATTCGGGCTCCACCGGAGCGGGGAGGGGTCGCTCTCCATCCCGGTGATGTAACTGATTGTTCCTTTTCCCCACCGCTGATTAAAAGGAGGTTTAAAATATACGGAGGTTATTACATTCCCCGGCAAAAAAATACCCCTAATCCCTGGAAAATAATCAGCCAAATGGTTTTGACTGGCAGCGGGTCCGAGCGAAATCGAGAGAATATTCAAGACTCGGCACTTTTTGTTGTGGAAAAAAAAAAAAAAAAAAAAAGGGCTGGAAGGAGGAAACGGCGTTCTATACTTTATATGTATTAAATTTAAAAAAAAAAAAAAAAAAAGAGGGGAATTAAACCCGCGCCGCCGTCCGAGTTGGCGTGGAAATATGCGGCGAAATTACACCGCTGACCGTTCCAAGGAGACGAATGGCTGTGCGGGGCGTAAAATAAAAGCCTCCCCCGGCGGAGGATTAAGAGGGCCGTCCCTCAGCCGGGGTAATTACGATTGACGGAATTGGATGACGCAAATACGTAGCCGGGAGCTTATATGTACGCGTCGGGTTTACGTGCAGAAAAGTCAGCAAGGGGAAAAAATGGAAGTTAACCCGTGAAATGACATGTTCACGCCGCGCTTCTGTTTCCCGGGGAATCGTTTATATCCGAGAAGTTCGGATGTGGCTGGATTGTGGGCGGCGTCGTCATAGTGCGGACGCGAAGGAGTTATTTTTGGACATATTTAAAACATACCGGCAGGAGAAGAGTCAGAGAAGGCTACATGCTGGCAACAAGGCTAGCTGCATGCTGGCAGCAAAGCTGGCAGCAAAGTAAGTTGCATGCTAGTAGCAAAGATAGCTACATGTTGGGAGCAAAGCTAGCTGCATGCTGGTATCAGAGCTAGCTACTTGTTGGCAGCAAAGCTAGCTACATGCTGTCAACAAACCTAGCAGCATGCTGGCAGCAAAGTTAGCTACATGATGGCAGCAAAGATAGCTGAGCGCACCTCAATATAAGCCACACTGGCTAGCCGATCACGATCTTGGGCATCCTCCTGCGCTTTGATAAGACAAGGAAAAATGTTTTAGCGGCAAAAAAAATCGTCAGCCCAGCCCCCTTCCAAAAAATGCATATATTAGCCGCATCTTTGTTTAAGTGAAAAAAGTCGCGACTTATCGTCCGGATGTTAAGGTACATATTGGAAGCAAACCTGGCGGCATGCTGGCAGCAAAGTTAGCTACATGCTAGCAGCAAAGTTAGCTACATGATGGCAGCAAAGATAGCTGAGCGCACCTCTATTTAAGCCGCACCGAGTAGCCGATCCCGATCTTGGGCTTCCTCCTGCGCACTATAACCGTCAAAGTCGTCTCCTTTGGAAATTCTCAGAATTTCCTGGTCATTTCATCGGTCTGATGTGACAGAGAAAAATGTTTTAGCGGCAAAAAAAATCGTTACCCCCCCCCCTCAAAAAAAATGCATATATTAGCCGCATCGTTGTTTAAGTGAAAAAAGTTGTGGCTTATCGTCCAGAAATTAAGGTACATGTTGGAAGCAAAGCTAGCTGTATATTGGCAGCAAAGCTAGCTACATATTGGAAGAAAAGTTAGCGGCATGTTAGCAGCAAAGTTAGCTGCATGCTGGCAGCAAAGCTAGCATGTAGTGCTTACATTCTGGCAGTACATTCTAGTATCGACTCAGTTCGCTTGCAAGAGTGGGTACTGGATAAACATACCGGCTACTGATAGTGTCCATGATGGACCTCCAGACCGGATGAGTCCTCCTGGAACAGTATCTGGAAAAGCACTGCAGGAAGCAAGGTTTGTAGACCATGAGAACACCACTTGCGGCTTCTTTGGTCTCCTGTTCTGTCATTCATTCATTCATTATCTAAACCTTCTTATCCTGCTCTCAAGATCGTGAAGGACATTGGAGCTTGTGCCAGCTGACACTGGACGGGGTTCATCTCTGACCGGTCAACGATAAATCACAGACTGACATGTAGACTCATACAACATTCAGAAGTCATGTAGACACATCCATTCACCCTCTCATCCACACATTTTGGATATACAAGTGGGAGCATACAACTACAGAGGGAGCACATGGAGACTCCACATAGAAAGGCCCCTCCGACGGACCTTCCAGGAACTTTCTTCCGCCAAATTTTGTCCAAATCAACTGGACAAGAGGATTTCTTCAAGAATTCACCATCACCCGGACGACCGAGAACCTCCACGGACCTCCTGCGCTTACCGATGTGCCCGGCACCTTCGTCCGGTACTCTTCACTTTCAGTCCATTTTTTTGTGATATGAAAAACGTGCGGTTCCTTGCAGGTGACTAGCCTTCGATGCTAAGTTGCGACTTTGGAGGAGCCCTGGGTGTCTCAGACATTTCCCTGTACCAAACTTAAGGCCGTACGTATTTGCTTATTCATTTAATCATTCATTATTCTTTATTTAAATCCGAATTGACATTTGGTTCAGTTACAATAAACAGGTCACGCCCGTCAATTCGTTACACGTTCGTAAGCTGTCAGATTATTCCTACCCGGATCACGTTGGTTCACAGGCACGCGCCTCAATTTGGGGGTTCGGATGCTTTAAGTTGATCCCCTTCCCCCAAATCCGAACCCAACCTCCCCTCAGGACTGGAGAGTTGAGACCCCTCCACTTCCTGTCGGACACACCGTTTTGACCCAACCTGGATGTTTGTCTTGTAAACCTTACGACGTTTATTTTATCTAATATCTTTCTATAGGCCATTAAATAACGACAGATGTTTTTTTTTTTTTTTTTTTTTTGGAGGAGGGAGAAATGTAACTTTTGCCTGAAGCTGCTTTTTCTTGGCAGCCGTTGAGATTTTCGGAATCCGACCGCAGGTTTACGCCGAGGTGGACGGCGAAATGTTAACAATGTTTTAGCTGGAGCGGATACTGCGGGGAGAACGGGGGCGTAGAAGGTGGGGAGGGGAGGCGCAGAAAAGTGTTGTCAGAGCACTAAAACAGCCAGCGGGGTTGTGTTGATTAACAAGTGGAAGTTAAATCTGATAGCCTGCAATGTTCATTTCCTTTCCGAAGTGGGCGGAGCTTCTGGTTACCGCAAATATGTCGGGTAGCGGCTGTGTCGGGGTCCCGCTCGCGCTCCCGCCAAGGAACGTTTGAACGATCGGGCCCTTTTTTTCTGTCTCGCCGAACGTCTGGAAACACTCAAGCGATGTGTTTCCATAAAGGTATTGTATGATGTTCAGATTAAAAAAAAAAAAAAAAAAGAAAAAGTAATTGTTTCTGGCTTCAGTTTGATTTTGGACGGAGTTCTTGCCCTAAATGGAGTTAAAAAAAAATGCTTCTGAACGCGTAAAAAATGACATTTATCGCACCGAATCAGCACGATCAAGAGGGCTAAATGGATCATTTCACAGAGTCATGACTGCCACAATAATAAAAAAATAGTGTCCAGAGGTTTACAGCCACTTCTAAAGGGCTCCACATCTTCTGCAAAAAAGAAAGAAGCAAGAGGTGAGCAAGTGAGAAGAAGCAAGGAGTAGGACGGAACAAGCAAGAAGTAAGAAGTGACAGGTGAGCAAGAGGCAGGAAGCAAGAAACAAGTAGGAAGAAAGAAGAAGCAAGAAGCAAATGGCAAGAGGCAAAAAGCAAGAACCCAAGGGCAAGAAGCAAGATGCAAGTGCCTGGAGGCAAGAAGCAAGAGGTGAACAAGAAACAAGAAGCAAGACACAGCTGGCAAGTTGAACGTTTCAAGAGGCAAGAAGTAAGAAACAAGTGGCAAGAATCAAGAGGAAAGAAGTGAGAAGCAAGACGTGAGAGGGAGAAGAGGTGGGCAAGACCCAGAGAGCAGGACAAAAGTTGCGACAAGACGCAAGAACAAAGATCCAAAGGCCAAGAAGCAAGAAGTAGGAAGCAAGACACAAGTGGCAAGAGGCAAGAGGCAATAAATGAGAAAGAGGCAAGGAGCACATCACAAGGGTCATGAGGTAAACAAATAGTAAGAAATCAGGCGCAACTGGCAAGTGACAAGAGGCATTAAGTAAGAAGTGGGCAAGACCCAGAGTGAGACGAAAGTGACAAAAGGCAAGAAGCAAGACACAGGTGGCAAGTGGCAAGTGGCAAGAGGCAAGAAGCAGAAAGGAAGAGGCCAGAAGCAAGTTGCGAGTGGCAAGAAGCAGGAAGGAAGGAGTAAGACTCGAGTGGAAAGTGGCAAGAAGCAAGAAACAAGTGCCTGGAGGCAAGAAGCAAGAGGTGAACAAGGAACAAGAAGCAAGACACAGGTGGCAAGAGGCAAGAAATGAGAAAGAGGCAAGGAGCACATCACAAGAGTCATGAGGTAAGCAAGTAGTAAGAAATTAGGTGCAACTGACAAGTGACATGAAGCAACAAGTAAGGAGTGGGCAAGACCAAGAGAGCAAGAGGAAAGTGACAAAAGGCAAGAAGCAAAATGCAGGTGGCAATTGGCAAGTGGCAAGAAGCAGAAAGGAAGAAGCCAGAAGCAAGCAGCGAGGGGCAAGAAGCAGGAAGGAAGGAGTAAGTCTCAAGTGGCAAGAAGCAAGATACAAGTGCCTGGAGGCAAGAAGCAAGAGGTGGACAAGGAACAAGAAGCAAGACACAGGTGGCAAGAAGCAAGAGGCAAGAAATGAGAAAGAGGCAAGGAGCACATCACAAGAGTCATGAGGTAAGCAAGTAGTAAGAAATTAGGTGCAACTGGCAAGTGGCATGAAGCAACAAGTAAGAAGTGGGCAAGACCAAGAGAGCAAGACGAGAGTGACAAAAGGCAAGAAGCAAGATGCAGGTGGCAAGTGGCAAGAAGCAGAAAGGAAGAAGCAAGCAGCGAGAGGCAAGAAGCAGGAAGGAAGGAGTAAGTCTCAAGTGGCAAGAAGCAAGATACAAGTGCCTGGAAGGAAGAAGCAAGAGGTGGACAAGGAACAAGAAGCAAGACACAGGTGGCAAGAGGCAAGAAGACGGAAGAGGCAAGAGGTATGTGTAGGGTAGACCTCCGCTCGTCACTCTTACGCATCTGTACATGCCCTTTGGCCTATGTTGCGAGGATTTAACCATTTTCCGCAGCAAATGCTGTCCTCTAACATTCAGGCTACCCCTTTCCAAAAAAATACGAGCCAACTGCACATCCATACATACCGTTCTAGATGTTTTACATAGATCTACAAACTTCATGCCTCAGTACTGCACAATTTCTCTAAATTAAATTTCTGGAAAACCATGGCGGGGGGGGAGTTTTCAGCCCCCAAGTGCCAACTCCCGGCGCAAAATGTTCAAATCCCAATCGAAAACCCCTCAGTCAGACTTCCAAGCAACTCCTTTGAGCTCCAGTTTAACGTGACCTATATTTGCCGCGTAACACAAACTTCCCTCCGGAACTTTCCCCCGCCGTCCGGGGAAAAAAAAAAAAAAAAACACATTTGTCGTCGATACAGTTTGATCATTTTTCCAAAAAAAAAAAATTGCTCCGCCGCCCTGGTTGGAAGCTGCGGCATTTAAAAAAAAAAAAAAAAAGTCACTCAAAGAGCATACGTGTAAAAATAAACACGCACAAAAGGAAATATTATCTTGCTGCGGATTGAGCTTCGCAGCTGGCGCCTCCATCTCCTTCTCCTCGAGTAAGAAAAAGCGGAATAAGAAAGAGAGGCGAATGGAAAAAAAAAAAACGGGTCGGACGGAAAAGGCACTTAGAGGCTTCTCTCCTCGCCGTCGCTACGTTTTTTTAGGAGAAAGGGGGACTTTTATCCCACCGCCGGCGCGGTGGCGAAGCTCACCCGCCGCTGGTTTCCCCCCCCGGGATCAGGAGGAACCTTCAGGAAGCCCATTAAAAGGGGCGGCGGCGGGAGCTGAGATGTTCGAGTCACGCGGCGAGGAGGCCATTGCCGGCTCTCCGGGCGCCGAATCGGCGTGAAATGATTCACCTGCGTGGATTCGAACTCGAGAGTCTACCGGTCGGGACCGGGGACGGTAGTAAAGCCAAGCGAGACGGGTCTAGGGGACGGTATGCTGCACGGCGGGGACGGATTCTTCATGGCTCCTGTATATTTTTCATCGAATGGTTTAAAACAATTGGCTCGGTTCAAGAAAAAAAAAAAAAACGTATTAAATCGACTTTGTTTTTTTTTATTTTCACGTTTTTTCCAGGTTTTTTTTTTTTTTTTTTTTTTTTTTGGCTCACATTTTCTATTATTTCCTCTCCGAAATGTGTCTTTGGAGACATTTACATGAGTGTGTGATGAGAACGGCTCCTTCCTCGCCTTTTACTTTTTTAGTTTTCTGTTCTCAAGGCCTTTCTTTGTCATTTTTCGATATTGGCCACCTCTTCTTCTTTTATTTGTTTTTTACGGAAAAAATATTCATGTCCGCCGGGGGTTTCCAGGCCAGCATCCGTTCATTGATTCGTTTTCTTGTTCCGTTCATGCCTTTGTTAATTTGCTGATTGATCGATTAATTAATCATAGATTAATTGTCCACCTCTTCTTCTTTTATTTGTTTTTTACAGAAAAAATATTTATGTCCGTCGGAGGTTTACAGGCCAGCATCCGTTCATTGATTTGTTTTCTTGTTCCGTTCATGCCTTTGTTAATTTGCTGATTGATCGATTAATTAATCATAGATTAATTGTCCACCTCTTCTTCTTTTATTTGTTTTTTACAGAAAAAATATTTATGTCCGTCGGAGGTTTACAGGCCAGCATCCGTTCATTGATTCGTTTTCTTGTTCCGTTCATGCCTTTGTTAATTTGCTGATTGATCGATTAATTAATCATCGATTAATTGTCCACCTCTTCTTCTTCTTTTATTTGTTTTTTACAGAACAAATATTTATGTCCGTCGGAGGTTTACAGGCCAGCATCCGTTCATTGATTCTTTTTTTGTTCCGTTAATGTCTTTGTTAATTTGCTGATTGATCGATTAATTAATTATAGATTAATTAATCGATGTATGTATCCCGACCAGTCGGGGTTGCAGGGAGGCAGGGTTTGACTCGGACTCGTCGCCCATCGATCACAAGGTCACAAATTGAGACGAACAAATATTCACTCTTGTCAAGTCTTTTAGCGGCAACTGGATCTGTAACTTTGTTTGCCCCCAACAACACTGTACCGGGGTTCATCTCAAGACAGATTCACAGACACACACACACTCTCGAGGTCCATCTGCAGCCTCCGAACCAGCTGAGAAGATCCATCGCCCAAGCTTTTGTTTTTCATGTGACCCAAACTTTGGGTGTACAAGTACCCTTACAAACTCCAGCTCCAGAGAGTCCCCAGAAGTTGTACCTTTTGTTCCCTTTTATTACAACTACATTAACTCAACAACCCCGTTCAACACAGTTTCTGCAGAACAGCCCTCTTATTTACTTTTCCATCGCAACTTAGAGTTACTTCACGGATTTGCATCGTGTTCTGCATTCTGATTGGCTAAAAAGTCACTCTGCTTCTCCTCTACCTGTGCGTCAATAACGTTGCAGTTTAATATGTACGTACGTAAAACAGCTTGCCAAATTTACATTACGTAGGTGCAAATTCTCTTGCAATTTCAAGTTTCTCTAAAACCCATTATGTTGACAAAACGCTCTGGACCGACAAAAGGGCCCAAAAGGCAGCGGAAGATGCTATCTATCGCAGATAAAGTTAAACTTCTGGACATGCTAAGGGAAGGTAAAAGCTATGCGGCTGTAGGTCGGCGTTACGGAATTAATTAATCTTCCGACAGCAGCAATGTATAATAGAGTATTTAATTGTACAATAATTATAAAAAAAAAAAAAGGTTTCTACTTCACGGATTTTGCCCATCACGGGTTCTTTTTGGAACGTAACCCCCGCGAAAACAAGGGTATACTGTATTCCAAACTCCCCACAGTCAATATATCAGAAGAAGCCTCTAGGATGACAGATGGACGTCCTCAAGGTAAGAAGACCAATCTAGTTGTAATCTTTGACAAGTATGAACCATGACCTGGATGATTGAGAACCTCCATAGATGTGTCATAGAGAGACATACAACTACTCATTTTCTGGGAACTCTAGGGTCTCTAGTGAACCTCGAGTATGTATTATGACTATGAGAGAAAGATGGAGATCCCGGTGAGAGCCAAGGCGGGAGAACATGGAAAAAGTCCAGACAGGAGAGGAGAGAACATGGAAACTCCACACAGAAAGGCCTCCTGTTGTGGCCGAACCAGGAACTTGCCGTGACAAGGAAGCGCAAATCACTGCGGCACTGTACCAGAGATACATTTATTTATTCATTTGTTCATGTATCATTTATGATCATACATTCTTGTCGGTTATCCTTCACTCCGGGTCGCAGGGATGCTGAAACCAATCCTGTTTTCCTTGGGCGAAAGACGGGGTTCATCCTGACTGGTCAAAGGGGGCCCACATATGGAGACATACAACTCTTGATCCTTTCTGGGTATTTTTTCCAGTGTACCTTTTGCTTGTGTTTGGAATATGGGAGGAACTCGGGGAACCCTGAGGAACAGGGTAGACAAGCGGAGAACATGGAAACTCCACGCAAGAACGGCCCTCTGTGGGACTCTAACCAGGGTTGAACGGAAAAGCTAACCACTGCACCACTGTGCCACCAAGGTAGGTACATTTATTTATTTATAATGTTTTATTCTCTACTTTTTTTTTTTTTTTTCTCCATTTGGTACCTCCCTCCTCACAACATGTTTCCATGTTTGGAATCACCACATTAAACAGTTTTTTCTTTTTTTTTTTCCCTCCCTCTTAAGCTAGACGCTAATAACACGCACAGAGCGAGAAAACATAGCCCTTCAACCGAGATGCTTTCTGTCATCAACATTCTTTACAGTAAAAAACAAAATAAAGCGAAACAAAAAAAAAACAAAAAAAAAAACGGCGGCTCTCAGTCTCCGGAGGCGAGTTCATGGACAAACATTGACGAGGGTTTAAAAGCTTTTAGATAAATGAGAAAAACATGTTTAAAGCGGAGGGAAAATAAACAAGGACATTGTGAGATTACAGGCACTCGATATACGAGCCTCTTTAGCTCTAAATACTCGTCACCAGAAAGGACGTGAGTGGTGCGTTTGAGACGGAAACATCCCGCGATCCCATATAAAATATTTTGTTGTGGCTGTTTCCGTGGCGAGCATCTTGTGTCACCCTGAGAAAAAGTTTCCCTTTGCTCCTCTTTGGATTTTTTATTCTTGCTTTCTTTGTTTTTTTGGCATCTGTTTGCTCATTATTTTCTGGGCTCTGGGTTGCCCTCCGCTTTGGGTCACTTGGTAAAAAACTGCAGCATCAGTTTCTTTCCAGCGCGGCGTGTAGATAACATTTTACGACCCAGAAAAATGCTAATTAGCGATTAGATGTCAGATATCCGCTTTCTATGGGAACGCCGTACTCAAGCCCATTGATCATTCACATCTTGTTATAACTGTATAGCCCAGATCACACGACCTCCTTGTTCAAATGTTTGGCTAATGCGAGCTAGCTAGCGGTAGCGCTTAAGCTCAGGCAAATGTAAGACAGATCATCTATCCTTTGGGAAACAGAACCAGGAATGATCAAGGGTTGCTATGAAAATGGCAAGATGGTGGAGGTTATTACTGAACCAATGCAATGAGTGGACTTGGGTGGTCTAAGATAAGATAAGATAAGATAAGAACAACTTTATTAATCCTGAAGGAAATTGTTGTGCCAGAGTTACAGAAAATATAACAGTATTAAATAATAAAAAGAAAAAGGCTGAATTAGAAATAAAAATAAACTACAAACTATAAAGTGTCTCAGTGAAACTATAAAGTGTCTTAGTAACAAGTGAGGTAAGGAGTGCACAATAGTATGATAAAAGAAAAAATTGTAGTGTAGCTGTTATGAAATGAACTATTGCACAGTTCTGAATATTGCACAGTGTGGTTTGGATGGTTCTTTGCAGAAGCAAATATAGGGGTGTAGAGGCAATGCTACATAGTCGCTATGATGCTAGCTTAGGGATTGCACACACCAAGTTGTCAGAAGATATACATGAAGCTGTTAATAGGTACGCACCAAGTTTTAAGGCGGTACGTACCTAGTTGTCAGAGGCGTTATGATAGTATAACCCAGTTTTCAGATGGTACGCACCAAGTTGTCAAAGTATACACCAAGTTGTCGGAAGGTATGCACAAAGTTGTCGATAGGTACGCGTCAAGTTTTCAGACGGTACCTACCAGGCTGAAGAGGATTTATGATAGTATGACCCGGTTGTCAAAAGGTACACACCAAGTTTTCAGACGGTATGTACAAAGTTGTCCGAAGATTTATGATAGTATGACCCAGTTGCCAGAGGGTACGCACCAAGTCATCTGCAAGTTGACGCTATTATTTACTAGTCCTATTTACATGTACAGAGAAGCATTTGTAGCTGTATGCCCCTCACACGATACAGTCACTCAAACTACCTGAAGTAGCTCATGTACAACAGAAGAGCCATTAATATCAAACTACATTGTATGTTTTTTTTCCCCTGAACTACAGAGGAGGGCCTCTGGAAATACCAACAAGGGACCTAAACCCAAAGATGTGTGACACCAATGACATAAAGAAGACCTCCCTCAAGGTAGGAAATGTCCAGATGCCATTAGAAGATACCAAAAGTGGGGACTCCACTGCTTCCAAATAGTTCCCATGTATAGATCACTAGCATCCTGCGGTTTAGAAGTGCCGTACACTCGATAGCATTTCACTCGATACCATCGGCTCAGTCTCACACTCAAAAACCCTCGCCATGCAAGGTGAAAACCAGGCCATCCGGAGCGATTTGGAAATCAGCATGTTGCCAAAAGGGCACTTCAACATTCAGGAGGTGCCAGGAATTGAACCACCAACCTTTTGATTAGAGTGACGCCCGCCAGGTCCTCAACGGAGTACAAGGGTGTTCAGACTTGTATAGAAACCAGTCTGGTCCTGATCTTAACTTGCAAGAACTGCTGACCTTCTACTGTGCCTCAACTCCAGAGGTTCCTGAGAAGTTCTGTGAAGTACCCCATTGCTCCCCAACACGGTGAGTAAAATGTTGACACTCCACTAGGAGCCCTCGAACTCCTCCATGGCATAGCAAGAACTTGGATCTCTTTGTCACCCCATTTCTACCTTGACCTGTCCTAAGGGACCCCAGAAATCCCTGGTTCAGAATGGGGGCTACAACGCTTCTGGGAGCTGAGGTCCTAGCACTCCAGTTTCTGCAGGAAAACGGCCTGGTTCCTGAAAAAGTTCCAGGAACTACAAAAAAGTTCTCTCAGTGCAAAAGAGGGCTATGTCCTTGAACTCGTCCTCAGCGTCTCGGCCGTCACGTCCTGTTTTTCCCAGCTCGATGGTTACATTTAAGGGAAAAAAAGTGTGTCTCGTTTCAAACATCAGCCGCACAGAGAAGCGACCTAAAGGAGGGAGATGGAGGGGAAAGTTTTTTCACAGCGTCTTCTCGGGACTAAGAACCGCCGGGTGTGTAATTAAGGTCATTCCGAAGATTATTCTTTTCAGAGAAAGTGTTGGGTTTGACGGGTGATGGGAAATTAAGTTGCAGACTCTCTTTCTTATTTTCTTTCTTTTCTTTTCTCTGACGGATTGAGATTCAATTAGAATTGATGTTCGTCCAAATGTCTGTCGAGAGATAAGTTTAGCGTCACTCGTGTTGATTTTGACGTTTTGTTTTTTTTTTTTTTGACCCTTAGAATGAAGTGACATTTATTTTTGCCTTTTTATACCGGATGGACGTCTGTTACCACGGTAACTGTAGGAGTGATCCGTAGATCGCCGTGGCGGTTTTTGCTTGGAATCCGATTGACGGCGGGAAGGCGCCGCTTACTGGACGTCTCCGGGGCAACACTGTGATTTTGTATCACTGCTAATCCAAAATGCTAGCTAGATATCCCCCGAAACCCCTGATCTCAAACTAGGATCAGATTATTCTGGGATTTGCTATGGAAGCACACTTTTTTTCTACCACCGTTTGTGACAGAGCTACTCCGGAAACTCATAAACAACATTGACATGTGGCGAGAAGGGAAGGGCCTTACATTTGTTGCTTTCGTTGAAGTGCCATCACTGTGGTCATCCCACCCCCCACTTGGTAATTTACCTTCAGCCCTTGAATTCATTTTTATTGACATGATCACGCATGACCCCAAAATAACTTGAAGGCTAAACGATCGAGCATACAAGTCTACAAAAGGAGGGAACATATCATTGTTCAAACCACAAATATGCACATATAAATCAACATACACAACGTGATCAATACATCTTTAGAGGCACGGTGGGAAGAGCTTTCACCTGACTACAACATTCAGGAGGTGCCAGGTTCAATTCCTTATTGTGCTGAGTTTCTGTGTTCTATCTGTGTTATTCTGCGAGAAGTAGCCTCTTTCCCCTTGGAGATCCATAAAGTGTTCTGATTCTGATGTCGGCTTGAGGTCCGTTCCAGTTACAGCCCCCCCCCAAAAAAAACTAGGTACCATAAGGTACCAAGAAGTGAATGGGCGAATGACTAGCTGTATGTCTGTTGTCTGACCTGCACATGAAAGAGTGATGCCCATTGTATGGGCCAGATTGCAACCCCTGGACTCTGCATCTCCAGAGAAAGAGTTTAAAACAGCTGTGCGGAGGCCTGTGCAGCAGGTGAGCACTTTGTCATTGCAGAATTCAGGCAAGGCAAGGGAACCCCTGGACAAACAAGGTCAGTTACCAGGAGTACGAGGTAGGGAGAGGCTTGGGTTTGGATGATCAGGCAGAAGAATCAGAGACAGACAAGGTCAGTACCAGGTAGAAGAGGCAGGAGGTCATTGGAAAGTCTCGCTTGACAAAGAGCATGAGTATAGAAGTGGTACTTACAAGGGGGGCTTTATTGGCAGTCATGAGCTGCAGCTGTGAGTTCAGTGATGAGGTGCTGCTGTTTGTGCATATGACAGCTCAATAGTTGTATATCTCTGAGATACAAATGAGAGAGTGAATAGTTGTATGTCAATATGACCCGTTGAAGAGCGAGTGAATAATTGTAAATCCACATGACCCATTGAAGAGACAGTAAATAGTTGTATGTCCTTATGACCCATTGCAGAGAGTATGAATAGTTGTATGTCCTTATGACCCTTTGAAGGGAGCATGAATAGTTGTATGTCCGTATGACCCATTGAAGAGACAGTAAATAGTTGTATGTCCTTATGACCCTTTGAAGGGAGCATGAATAGTTGTATGTCCGTATGACCCTTTGAAGAGAGAGTGAATAGTTGTATGTCCGTATGACCCATTGAAGACAGACAGAATACCTGTATGTCCTTATGACCCTTTGAAGAGAGAGTGAATAGTTGTATGTCCGTATGACCCTTTGAAGGGAGAGTGAATAATTGTATGTCCATATGACCCTTTGAAGGGAGAGTGAATAATTGTATGTCCATATGACCCTTTGAAGAGAGAGTGAATAGTTGTATGTCCGTATGACCCATTGAAGACGGAGTAAATAGTTCTATGTCCACATGACCCATCAGAGGGAGAGTGAATACTTGTATGTCTCTGTATGACTTGCAGATGAGAAGTGGAATGCTTGTGTGTCTCTGCCTAGACAACTGGCCACTGGTCCAATGTCCTCATCCAATGACTGCAGGGATGAGCTCCAGTTTCCCTCTGAGTCTGTTGTGTGTCCTAGGGACACTACACTACTTGTGTAAGGAGCAGGATGCAACTAAACAAATCGCGCACTTTGAATAGCAGGTAAATTTTACCCCGCTTGCAGTTTCAGGCATTCAGTGAAACCTTGTAGCATTAAGCAAGATAATTGTCCAAATGACAGGCTGAGGTGCTTCATCTTCCCGAGGCGCCGCCTGTCAGGCCGCCCCGTCTCCAGCGGCGCATTTTATTTCCACCATGTTTTACTTCCAGCTCTATTTTTGATGTTTTTTTTTTTTTTTTTTTTTTTTTTAACACCCGAATGCTGCAATTTGTGTCTGTCAGCGAACACGCCGCTGCCGCCGCTGGACTTTTTGAATTCACCGAGTCTCGCTATCTTTCCCCCGAAATCTGATTATCTCCATCTCCCGTTGATATACAAGCCGCTCCTGAGTCGAAAATGCGCGTGAGAATCTTCGCCGCAATTTACACCGGGAAGCCGAGCCTCCGAGTGCGTGTTTTATTTTTAAAACTCGTCTTCACGCTCCTTCATCATCCGCCGTCGCCTCCTGTGACGTGACTGCGACACCTGAAGTGTCGCCGCCTCGATATTGCGGTCGAATACTTGAGTCGACGACTCGAGTTTGGCTGATTTTGTGCAGATAATAGGGGGAATTTAGATTTGCTCAACGTGCTCGACGTGTCCGACGTGCACAGCGTGTGCGATGAGCCATGTCACCTTTGTTTGGAGAGCCCCTTTTATGATTTAATAAAGAATATATATTAGCTCCATATAAGCCCCGTCATGCTAATTTATAGAGGGACCATTCAATGATTATTTTCGTTTAATTTTTATGTTTTTCCATTATTTTTTTATTTTAGTTAAGTTCAGTTTTATTGAATCCCATTTTCATTTATTTTGTTTTTATTTCTTCATTTTTTCATTCTTCATTCAGGTATTTTTTAGTTAAGCTTAATTCAGCTTTATTTCATTTAATCTTATTGTTTTTTATTTGCTTGTACTTCAATTTATTTTAATCAAATTTAGTTAATCTAAATTAATATTTTAATCTATTGTAATCCTTTTTTTTATGTTATGTCTAGTTTTATTAAATCCAAATTTTATTTTGTTTTTTTTTTCATTTTACATTTTTTCATTCTTTCAATTTTTTTGGCTGTTTTTTTTTTTCTCCTTTTAGTTGTATTTTTTATTTTTTTTATTTTTCTATTTTATTATATTTTATTTTATTTGTATTGTATTGTATTGTATTTTTTATTGTATTTGGTTTTGATTTAATTTAATTTCATTACATTTTTTTTTGTCTTACAGCATTTAGTTTTCAATCTGGTTTATTTATTTATTAGTAGTTTTATTTTGTGCTTTTTTTTAGATTTATTTAACTTTTTTAGATTTTTTTCACATCATTTAGTTTCATTTAATCTTATATCATTCTAATTTCATATTTTATATTTCCACACATTTTCATTTTTTTTTCATGCTTTCATTATGAGAATAAACCAAGATCGAAAGTACACACACACACACACACACACACACACACACACATCCTGTTCGGCCCTGAAATATGAAACTACCAATGTGAAAACAATTGAACACATGTCAGATCCATAGTTCTTTACATGTGTAAATACTTTTAATCTATGAGAATATGACTAATAATAATGTTTGTTATTATTTCTATGTTCCTTCATTCATTCATTCATTCATTCATTCATTCATTCATTCTATTCATTCAGTATCACAACAGCTGAGACCAAATTACTGTTTTTATTATTAATTTGCTGATCAATTAATTAGTTAATTAGTTAATTAATCAATTAATGCACGCATGCGATTCACTAATCTATTCTGCATACCCTACACTTGTAGTGGGCTGGTCTCATTATTATTATTGTTATCATTATTATTATGTTTGTTCATTTATTATTATTATTGTTATTATTATTATTATTATTGCTGTTGTCAGATGGATTTTGGTGGTGTTTTTTTGCATGAGCTCTTTTATTCCACCCAAAAACCTTCCAGCACATTCTCCGATCCTCTAAATTTACATGTTTGTGCATCCAAAGCTTTTTTATTTCTTTTTTTAAGGAGTTTTTTTTTTTTATTTATTAGGATCTCACCCAGACGTTGGTGCTTCTTTAGAAGCCGGTATGATCCAGTTTTCAACATCGGGTGACCTTTGACCCTTCGCTTTATCCACCTCTGCCCTTTCTCCACACACAAACACGCACACATCAACGTGCGCATGTGCACGAGGCAGAGTCGTGGAGTCTACCGACTCTGTGTGTGTGTGTGTGTGTGTGTGTGTGTGTGTGTGTGTGTGTGTGTGTGTGTGTGTGCGTCTCTGAGGCTCCTGCTGACCAAAAAAGCTCTCAGGCAATTTTCAGAAAATGTCAACATCCTCGCTGCATGTCTGTGTGTGTGTGTGTGTGTGTGTGTGTGTGTGTGTGTGCGTGTGTGTGTGGGTGGGTGTGTGCGTGTGAGTGTGTGTGAACTGGAGGGAAGGGTGAATCTTGGACAACAGAACCGCTTGCACAGGTCCTTGCACCCCTACACCATGATTTAAAACAAAAAAAAAAAAGAAGATAAATAGGAAGAAAATGTGTATATATATTATTGTTTATGAAAGCATGCTTTTGTATAGTTACATTTTTTTTTTTTTTGCTTCATTGAATTGAATTTAATTAAATTTTATGTATTTTTGCGAGACTGAAACAAGGACAGAAATAACTGAGAAAGACCTTTTTGCAAAAGGAAACCCCTCGTAAATTCACTTCAGTATTTTATTTTATTTTATTTTATTTCTATGTTTTAATGTTTTTTTTTCAACATTTAGTTTAGTTCAGTTTTATCAAATCCCAATGTCATTTATTTTATTTTGTTTATTTTGCATTATTTCATTATTCATTCAATTAATTTTAGTTCAGCTTAATTCAGCTCTATTTTATTTAATCTTTTTTTTTATTTTTTGTACTTTGTTTCAATTCATTTTAATATAATGTAGTTAATCAAATTTAATAGTTTTTTTATGTTATGTCCAGTTTTATTCAATCCAATTTTGATTCATTTAATTTTGATTCATTTTCATTTTACATTTTTTTAATTCTTTTATTTTTTTATTTGTTTGTTTTTGTTTTATTTCTTTGAGTTGGATTTTTATTTTCTTTACATTTTATTACATTTTAATTTATTGCATTTTGTTTTAATTTCATTGAATTTCACTCCTTTTTTTTGTCTTACAGCATTTAGTTTCCAATCCATTTCATTAATTTATGAGTAATTTTATTTCGTGTTTTTTTTTAGATTTATTTTATCATTTAATCTTGTGTCATTCTAATTTCATCATCTTTATATTTCTAAACTTTTTATATTTTTTTCATGCATTCATCATAAGACTAAATGAAGATCAAAAGTACACGCATACACACACACACACACACACGCACACACACACATTTTTTTTCTTGTAACACATAGTTTTAAATCCATTAATCTTTCAGTTATTTTATTTTGTGTTTTTTTAGATTTTTTTCCTTCTTTTTTTTTTGATTTCTGATTTTTGTAGGTTTTCAGTTTTTTCGATACATATATCTTCTGTTTTATTTAATTTGACCTATTTATTTTATAGTTTTTCCTTTCTTTATTAGTATCTTTTTGGATACTATATTTCCTATTTAATTTCAGTTATTCAGTTCAATTTAATTCTTTTTTTTTTTCAAAACAGAAACAGGGTCAGTAAGAATAAGAATAAGAATAAGAACAACTTTATTAATCCCGAAGGAAATTGTTGTGCCAGAGTTACAGAAAATATAATAGTAATAAATAATAAAAAGAAAAGGCAGAATTAGAAATAAAAATAAACTATAAACTATAAAGTGTCTCAGTGATAAAACTATAAGTGTCTTAGTAACAAGTGAGGTAAGGAGTGCACAATAGTATGATAGAAGGGAAAATTGTAGTGTAGCTATTATGAGATGAAATATTGCACATATTTTGCAAGAAAAGGGAAAAAAAAAAAAAAAAAAAATCGCAAAAACCAGACTTCCCGTCCGTCCAGCCCGGCGACGCTCGCAAACACTGCCCGGGCAACACTTTTGGGATAAATCCCTTCCTCCCCCCCCCTCGCTCTTTTGATGGCGGCCCCCGCTGAGGCGCCGCAGATGCTTCGGAGACGGCGGATCAGTGCGAGAGCCGCCGGAGGAAGCATTAGAGGGCCGGCACCGGCCGGGACCCCCCTCTGTTCTCAGGCGTATGAAAGCTACCTCATTACGAACAAGGGAGAACAATGTGTGCATGTGGAATTCTCCATTGGCGAGAAGCAGGCGGTTCATTAAAAAAAAAAAAAAAAAAAAATATATATATATATATATAGATAAAAAAAAAACACACACACTCTCACCTTCACAGCGTGGAAGAACCCCGAAAACAAAAGGTTGCGATGACGGGGTGGAGAAGAATGAAACGCCGGGGATTATTTGGAGGCTGACATTTAAAGAAAACGAAATAAGCAAAAAAAAAAAAAAAAAAAAAAAAAAAAAAAACGCGTTTCAGCGTTTTAATTAAGATGAACACTTACCCTGATTTTTATTTTTATTTTTTTACTTTATATATTTGTATGTTTTCGTCCATTTTTTAAGCTGTTTTGTGTAGTTTGCGACGTTTGTTTGTTTTTATAAAACTAGTTTTCAAAGTTTTTCCAAAGCATTTCCTCTGACCTCTAATAAAATAAATGATTTGATTAATTACGTAATTAATTTACATATCTATCTATTTAGTCAAAAACAATCTCGCATTAAATACAAATAGATATTCATTTATATTTATGTTTTTTCTTTTTTTTTTTAACCCTCTGCATTCAGATTTTTTGAGTTATTTCTAATTTCCTCTTTGTAATTAATCAATTAATGAACAGCATAACTGATATATAGTAATTATGATAATTAAGATACTTGAAAATAGTTAATGATAGTAGACAATTTCAATTTGTGTATCAAAAAGTACCTTTTGTATTCATTTATCTGCAAATTTATTTTAATTCACTCGGCGTTTCTGATTTTCCATCAGCCGATTAAATCCTATTCGGATAAATCATCAATAGATAAATCGATAAATAATGATTGATTCAATCACCTTTTCGCAATTAAACAGATAAATAGGATCCTTTCAGAATTCCACATCATGCTTCATTATTTTATTTCCTTATTTTACACCCGTGCTGTAACTCCTCACAACAAAAGATTCAATTAAATACTTTAAAAAAAAAAAAGAAAGAAAATAAAATAAAATTAAAAAAATAACAACCCCTCCCTCCCCGTGTTCCGACGGAGACGATCTCTTATCGTCGTGACGACGCAAATTGAAAAAGTTCCTCGCTGAAATAAAGTAATTAAAGTCCCGGGTTTGGAAATATTCCTTATCGCCGATGTGATGATTAAGGAAGTGGAAGGAAGGCTGAGCTGACGGGGGGGAAGATACCGGACGCCACCGGCTTAATTGAAATCTGAAAATGAAACCTTGGTTACAATAAAATAAAATAAAAATTAAAATAAATAATACAATTATTTTGATAAAATAAATGAAATTAAATTGTCACAACGCTCGTGTCAAGATCCGGGGGGGGGGAAGGAAACAAAAGAATAACCTGCGAGAAAACCGAACAAGATTAAATATAAAAAAAACAGTTAAGTTAATTGAATTGAATTAAAATCGAATTGAATTGATGAATGAAAAACAAATAGATAAAAAGACAGATGGAGGGATGGATGAAATGTTTTAATAAATATTTAGAAAAATAGAATAAATAACAATAAAATAACTAACTAATTAACTAATTAACTAAAAACAATACAAAAATGAAATTACAATGATAAATAAAATGAATAAAATAAAAGGAATAACTATAAAATAACTGACTAATTAACTAATTAACTAAAAACTATGAAAAAATGAAATTAGAATGATAAATTAAAAAAATAAAATAAAATAAATTACCATAAAATAACAAACTAATTAACTAATTAACTAATAACTATAAAAAAATGAAATTACAATGATGAATAAAATAAATAAAATAAAAGAAATAACTATAAAATAACTAACTAATTAACTAATTAACTAATAACTATAAAAAAATGAAAATACAATCATAAATAAAATGAATAAGATACAATAAATAAAAGAAAAGAAATAACTATAAAATAACTAATTAATTAACTAATAACTACTAAAAAAAATGAACTTACAATGATAAACAAAATAAATAGATAAATAGATAAATACATACATACATAATTAAATAAATATGTGGACGAACGGCAATTTATGATTGAAAAGTTCTTTGCTTTCCATAATGCCTGTATGATAAAGCGAAAGAATAAATGATTTAATTGACTGACGAATTAATTGATTATATGATCGATAATCAATGGCTGTCAGTCGAAATGGAAAAGTATGATATGCTAACGAATGGCTGAACGAACAAAAAACAATCGACCGGGTCGAATCTTCCTGACCGGTCATCGCTCCCGTCCTCGTCGCCTTTTTCCCGAGATAAGCCTTTGTTTCCACGGTAACCGGACACCTCATCATCCACGACCCTTCGAACGAGCGCGGAGGACACGGGAAACGGGGGGTTTCGCACGAGGAGCCGGAGCGATTTTGATTTTTTTTCAGCGAGCTGAGTGGAGGGAAAATGACGGGGATCATCTTGTGATCGGCCGTATTAACTTTTATCGCCGGCACGCCGTCCTCGCTTTTCACCGTCGAGCGGTAGTTAAAGGATCCGGAGGGTGAAGGTGACGCCGCCGCTCGCCCTTGCCCGCCGTCCTCACGAGGACGGGTTTATTGGGAGTCGGACAAGATGGAGATCTAATAAACCCCGCCCTCCCCGATAACCAACATCGCATTTTAATGATTGTAGACTTTACTGCCATGAAATCCGAGGACGCCGACGTGAATCGGCGCGAAAGGTCGTCGGGACGGATTTCTACGCGGTGGATTCGTGGATGCTAGGTCATGTAGCGGCTAACCTTCCAAACATAGGTTAGACTTTGGTGATAAAGAGTTTCTCTATTTTCCAATAAATGTGATGTGTATCCAATTTTTTAATTTTTTTTATTTTATCTAATTTAATTGTGTGAAATATTTTACTTTTTTTTTGCATTTTTTAACAATTTTTTACATTTTTTTACATATTATTTCCATCCATGCATTCATTCAACCTCTGCCGATTATCCTGCGCTATTGGTCCTTGGATTTTTTTTTCATTTTATTTCATTTTTCAAAATGTAATTTAATTTCATTTAATTTGATTTAATCTAATTTAATTTTATTTTATTTTATTTAACTTTATTTTATTTAATTTTGTTTGATTTTATTTGATTTCATTTATTTTCTTTTTAATTGACACATTTATGATTTCAACTGTTTGTGTCAAAGTTCATCTTTAGAATTTTAAATGATATTCATTAATTTGTCCATTTACTTTTCAATCAAATCGAAAGTATTGTTTTATTTTGATTTGATTTTACCTTTTTAATTTAATTCAATTTTCTTTATTGCTTGTTTCATTTATTAATGAATTACTCTAACTGTATGGCACGATATAGTTGTAATCGGAATTGCCATTCATTCATCTGTTCAGTTAAGAGAATGACCAATAATTCTGTAACTAGTTTATAAATTTAGTAACTAAAACAAAATAAAATCGGGGAAACAGAATTACAAAGTCAACAGTAATTATTTTTATGTTCTTTGAAATACATATGTTTTTTTAATTTTCAAAGTAATTAATATGTATAATATATAACATAATATTTTTACCATAATAATAATATATATCTATTTATGTAGGTGATGCTTTGCATTTGTAAGGAACTTAATCTTTACACTTTCAACAACCATTTATTTATTATCAATTCATCGGTTATTTAATGAATTAATTAATTGATTCACATATTTATATGAACATTTGTAAAGACCTTTTCAAAATATTTTTTTAATTCTCATCTCTAAGTATTAAAATACACTTTTAATACTTGTTTTAATATCCATCTATTTCATTTGAGTTTATGTTGACATTTATGTCTTTATACATTTCTTTTTCTGATTGTTATCATGGTAAGCTAGTTAGCAGGATGATTAGCATATGTTGACATTGAGCCGAACGAGCGCCGCTCGGGCTAAAAATATCGCAAATAACGTTGTAGGTCATCGCCAAACGGCAAAGGATAGCGACGTTGAGCGACCGTGACGGCATGATTTATACCCGCCACCAACATTCCTGAGAGAAAAAAAAAAAAAAAGGCTAATGCCAAGTGCTAATTGTGCAAATGGCATGTAGCGTTAATTGGACGCCGCGTTTTCCAATCCGCGCAGGTTTGGATGCCGGCGCGCTTCCTCCCTTTCGCGCTGCCAACTTTTTTTTTTTTTTTTGATTAGAATTCAGAGGAACATTCACAAAGACAGAGGAGCATGTTTTTTTATATCATATAAATATATATATATATATCAGGGCGAGACGGTTTTCTTGAGATGTAAGAAACCTCTGAGATCCTGGCACTTCATCTTTGATTCATATCACACACAAGCGGCCATGCATGCCAAATACAGTGCGGTAATAAAGCCGAGGCGGAGAATTGTGCTTTGTAAATGTCACGCTGTTTCTTTGGATCAGCAAATTTACCATTTTTTTTGTTTTGTTTTTAATCCTTCATCTTTTTCCTTTTTTTCAAACCTGACAGACATGATTTGTTTCCCTTATTTTCCTCAAACGGCTGTATCAACTCTTCCCTCAATTCAATCTGTTATACATATATTTATAAATATACATATTTTTATAGATATATAGAAATATATCATATTATATTAAACATAATAAAAATATATAATATAAGTGTATTTATATTTGTATTTGAGAGGGTGTCCAAAAACCTGTTTATGTGTCTAAAGCGCCATTGGTGCAGCAACGATTGATCCCAATTAGCGATTAGCATTTTTTTAGTCATCAATAACGCTCAGACAGCGGGTGTAAAACATGGGCGCTAACTGGGGATTAGCGTCCATGCTAACAGGTCAGAGATCACGTCCAATCAGATTTGACCAAAATGAGGTATAATAGTCATTTATTCTTTTTTTTTTATTTTTATTATTATTCGCCATTATTATTATTGTCCCCTGTAATCTTGCTGATTGTTATTATTAATGTTATTCTTGCAGTAATATTATGATTATTATCATCCTAATTGATTTAACATTGCCATCATTATTATTGTCACTATTATTATTAACTGTAATAATTATTATTATTATTATTGTTATTAATATTATTACTAATAATAATACTACTACTGGTGTTAGTACTCATAGTGGTATTTGCATAATTAGAATCATTGTTGTAATTATCATTTCATCACTATTGCCATTAAGATATATATTATCATCAATTTTAGTAGTGACAATGACGTTTGCATTATTATTATCATTGTCATTATCATTTCATTACTATCATTAATTTTATCATTTTAGATTACATTATTATAGTCATTGTTCATCGTCATTATCATTTGATATTATCATTATTATTATCATTGTATTGTTATCAGTATCAATATTATCATTTTTATTATCGTTATTATTGATGTTAGAGGTAGCGGTGTTATTTGCATTATTATAATTATTGCTTTCATTATCATTTAATTACTATTGCTATTATCATTAGTCGTAGTAGTCAAAGTATTGTTATTAATCATCACTATTATTCAATCACATTGTTATTGATAATTTAATAATAAAAATAGAAATAAATATAAAATTATATTATAGAAAAAATAAATATAAAAAAATAATATTATAATAAAAAATAATAATCCGTTGAAAATAATTTAATCATAAAAATAATGATTGTGATAATAATTTTATGATCCTTATTATTATTATCATTATGATTATTATTGTTATTATAGTTGTTATTGTTAGTAGTGATTGTAGTATCGTAAAAGTGATATTCACACAAGTGGAGAGCCGTGACCTCCTCGCCACCAGGGGGCGCTGTGGGCTTTTTTCGCTTTGTCTGGGCGACCCACCCACCCGTGGGGTTGTTAATCTGGGAGCTTTAGCCGCTAACCGTTTTAGCCGCCGCCACCATGTAGCTCGCCAGGGTCTTCAAGTCCTTGAAGTCACAATCAGCATCCGGCAGCTTGTGAGCCGGAGATCTGCTGAATCAGCCAATCAGAGACGCCGCGGGGAGCCAATCACAGGCGGCGGCGACAGATGTGAGCGCCGCGGAAACTGCGCCTTCTTTCTCTTAAGCCGCCGCTTCCATATGCTATATGTGTTGAGGCGTGCATCTCGCCCAGCGCGCCCCTTGGCATTTACACACACACACACACACACACACACACACACACACACACACACACATACACACACTGGGAAAATTAGACACAAGGCCTGTGAAGAAGCTGAATTCAAAGTCGGGTCAACGCATAGCTTCAACGTGATTTTTATGTTTTTATTTTTTTTTTCTTTTGCCACGGCATCCCATCCATCCGGTGTCGCTATGGTAACGGTGTCGGACCTGTCGCTGGCCTCCTCCGGTCCAATCCACGACCTCGGCCCGACAACCGGCAAGCGTTAGCTCGAAGGCTACATGGCTAAAGAAAACAGCAACAGAGACATGAGAAAAATTATAATAATCGATTGATTGATTGATCGGTCAGTCGGTCATTCGGCTCGCTTGCTACTTGGTTGATTGGTTTGTCAGTTAGCTTTTTAGTTGATTGATTGATCGATTGATTAGTTTATTGTTCGTTCGATGGTTGGTTTTTGTGTCCGTTAATTGGTTGGTGGGTCAACAGTCTGTTCAGTGGTTTGATGGTTGATTGATTGATTGATTGATTGATTGGTTGATTTTTCAAATTATTGATTCACATAAATATTTATGTGATCAATTTGGGCATCGGTCGGTTGGTGATTTGGTTGGTGAGCTGGTTTGTCCGTTGTTGATGATTCATTGATTTATTGATGAGTTTGCTGGTTACTTGATTGATTGGCTAATTGACTTATCAATGGATTGATTGGTTGGACAGTCGGCTTTTTGGTTGGTTGGCTGTTGGCGGTTTGTCCATTGTTGATGATTGAGTGATTTATTGATGAGTTGGTTTGTTACTTGATTTATTGGCTAATTAACTGATTGGTTGGTTGGCTGGTTGATTGATTGATTGATTGACTGACTGACCGATCGATTCGTTTGACTGAATAACTCATTGATGGATTTACAAATCGATGACTGGCATTGAATCCATCAATCAGTCCTCACGATTTGGTTGGTCAATTGACCAGTTGGCTTGTTGGTTCATTGATTGAATGGATTCATTTGATCGATTGCTTGATTGTTTGATTGCCCTTTTGATCGAATGACTCATTGATGGATTTGCAAATCGATTATCAGCCGGTCGATTGACTTATTGATTGATTCATTCACCGATTCATTGGCTGATCGGGTCCTTCAAAGGCCGACCCCAATCATCCGGCCAATCAGCAAAGAGCGATTGATCCACTGAAGCCTTTTGGAGGATCGTCAATAAACTGCTTTCCCGTTTCACAGACCGTCACTCTGACATGTGTTCAACCCTCCCAAAAACAGAAATTGATTGATCAGTGTTAAAATGGCAACTGCCTCATTAGATTTGCGTGTGTACAGGACACACACACACACACACACACACACACACACACACACACACACACACACACACACACAGGGAGCATCATTAGGCCACCATTCCATCTGTAATGATCCGTCAATACTAAATCCCGCTAATTTTAGCCCTGATTTTTTTCTTTCCTGACAGACTCGATGCAAAACGGAGAAATAAATGATGCAATTGATAAATAAATAAGCAAATAATTGTAGAAAATATATTAATAAATACATAAATAGATTAAACAATAAATAGACTAATGGAAAATATAAATAAAACAGTGTAAAAAAAAATAAAATAAATAACAGAAACAAAAAGTGTCTTGCCGGACCAATAAAAAAAATAGAGGAACTAAATAAACACTGGGGAAGAAATAAACAAGATCATGAAAACAAATTAAAAAAATGCGAAAGAGTCTCATACCAGGCAAAAAAATAAATAGGGTAGATAAATAAATACAAAAAAAATAGACAAATAGAAAAAATAAATAGAGCTACTTGATAGATAAGAGAAAAAAAAACAAATAGAAAAAACATAAATAAATCAGAAGAGAATAAAGAGAGTAAATAGAGAGAATAAATAAATTAACAGAGATAATAATGAAAAAAAAATAGACAAACAAACAAGCCGGGATTTTTTTCGGCTGTGTGATACCCAGCCGTGATCCTCGAGTCAGCAAAAAGACTTCTGGCTAAAAATAAAACCAGTCGCTCTTCAGTCTTGTCAATGTGAAAATTACAAAAAGAAAAAAAAAAAACTTCACGTTGCGTCACTAAAAAGAAAAAAAAAAATTTTTACCTCAGCTTTTACTTTATCCACGTGTTAATTCGGGAAAAAACATTTATGGCAGCTTAAAATAAGTGAGATTCGCATTAGCGCTCTGTCCAATAAGAAATGTCAACGGCTGACGTCGACAAAAGGGGCGGGGCTTAACCCTACCTGTCAGTCAAAAAACAGCAAGGATGCTCCTCGGAAATAAGGGGTGCGAGAACCAATCGGGTGCGTTGATTTCTGCAGTGTTTTCCTCTGCTGACGCGGCGAGGATTAACGCCGCCGCCGCCGCCGCTTCCCCCTCCCAAACTCAGAGTGAGGAGATTAACGGAGTCAATTAATCGGTCAGGGGATTGAGGTGATTGATTATTTACAGACACGGGAGTTCAACCCTCCCTCCCCCCGCTATGCCCCCCGACCGGATTATTTATGCTAACATTTAGCCTCAGCTAACATCGACTGGTGCAGTGGATCGATGGCGTCGGTGCAGGAGGCAAAGACGGAAAGTTGCGTTGTAAAAATGAATGAATAAATAGATTAATTAATACAATTATGGGGAATAGAATAGAATATTCCTTTACGGCTTCAGCTGAAGCTAAATGTTTATGCTAACATTCAGCTTCAGCTAGCATTGACTGGTGCAGTGGATTAATGGCAAAGACGGAAACTGCCGTTGTAAAAATAATTGAATGAATTAATAGATGTATTCATATAATTTTGGGAATGTAATAGAATATTCCTTCACGGTGGGATTATTTATGCTAACACTTTGCCCAGCTAGTATTGACAGGTGCAGTGGATTTATGACGTTGATGCAAGAGGCAAAGACGGAAACTTGTGTTATACAAATTAATGACTGAATAGATAAATTGATATAATTTAAGGCGGGATCCACTGGACAAGTCAATACTAGCTGAAGCTGAATGTTAGCATAAAACATTTAGCTTCAGCTAGCATTGATTGGTGCAGTGGATTAATGGTGTCGATGCAGGATGCAAAAACTGAAACTGGCGTTATGAAATTAATGAATTAATTTGTTAATATAATAATAGGGAATATAATAGAATATTCCTTACGGCGGGATTATTAATGCTAACATTTAGCTTCACCAAGCATTGACTGGTGCAGTAGATCGATGGTGTCGGTGCAGAAGTTAAAGGAAACTTCTGTTATAAAAGTTAATGAATAAATTTGTTAATATAATTATAGGGAATATAATAGAATATTCCTTTGTGGCGGGATTATTAATGCTAATATTTAGCCTCTGTCGCAGCAGTTCATTAGCATCAGTGCAGGAGGCAAAGACAGAAACTGCGGTATAAAAATGAATGATTGAATGAATAGATTAATTAATATAATTATTGGGAATAAAATTAAATATTCCTTTATAATGCAATCATCTATGCTAACATTTAGCTTGAGCTGGCATTGACTGGTGCAGTGGATTGATAGCATCAGTGCAGAAGGCTAAAATGGAAACTCCCATTATAAAAATTAATTAATCAATGAATTAATAGGTGAATTCATATAATTATAGCAAATAAAATAGCATATTCCTTTACACCAGGACTATTTATGCTAACATTTAGCTTCTGGCGCAGCAGATCAATGGCATCAGGAGGCAAAGAGGTTTTTTTTTTGGAATTAAGTTTTCAAAAATGGATGTAAAAGAAACTGTTAACATAAAAATAAATGACTGAATAGGTGATTGAATGAATAGCAGGCCTTGAATATAATTCGAATAGGATAAAATAATAGAATATTCCTTAAATCGTCCCACAGGGGTGGGAATTTCAGTTTCACATGGCAGGAAGTCGAGGTAATTAATAACAATAATGTGCGGCAGTCAGATTTATAAATATAAGACAATAAATAAAGAATATAAACAATCTATGTGCAAATCCAAATTCACATGGTGAATATGAAGGGATTGTCAAAAATAAAATAAATTGAAATTAATGTGTAAGTAAATAAAACGAAATGAATAAATACATACATAAATCATTAGATAAATAATTTTTACCAGAAGCTGCAGAGGAAACTTGCGGCTACGATGCTATTGCTTTACTTGAAACCACATATAAATATATATATTTTTATTTTTCTTTGACCAAATTCAGTGTTGAAGATGCCACTCATCCGTCTCCTGCTCTCACAGCCGCCGTCTCCCGGCTGTTTGACGGAAGTGACATTGTTTTGACATTGCATATTCCCTTTTTTCTTTTTTTTTTTTTTTTTTTTTTCTTTTTTATCCATCCCTCTCACAGTGACACCCCATCCGAACCCCGGACGTCCGGAGATTTACGCCTGCGGTGACGCGCAGAGGACGATGATGGTTTCTGCAGTGTTGTTTTACGACTCCGGGTCCCTTAAAAAAAAAAAAAAAAAAAAAAAAAAAAAAAAAAAAAAATCGTAAATCTTTATCTTCAATATTTCAGTCGTCAGGACGACGTCTGCGCTCCTCCGAGTCGCGCCGCTCTCATTATCACCTCCCGAGATGTGTCAGCACATGTGCAGACAGGCAACGAAAAAAAAAAAAATGAAAAAAAAAAAAAGGCCGTGAAAGATCACACACACACACACACACACACACACACACACACACACACACACATGCGAGTTGTCCTTCTCGTCGATTCGTGAAAACGCTGACGGAGACGGGGGGCCCGATCCCGTTCCATCTGGAGCGACGGGACGGACGAAGCCGGCCCGAGGGCCGCCGTCGTTCCCACGGCGACAGAGGAGGAGATGGAGGACACGGACGTGTCCATCGCCATGGCGACGCGACAGCCGGTCCAGCGGCGAAAAAGGGAGGCGTGATGTGAAGAGCTCCGCCTCTTCGCTACCGGTCCGTCCACTGCCTTATGAAAGGGGAAAGCTAGCTTAGCGTCACATAGCAACGCGCTAGGCACCTTTCTCGACTATTTCCATTAAAACGAAAAATATGTGGAAAAAAAACAAACCCCGCTTTTATTCAGGTTAGGTTCAAAAAGAGATGCAGGTGTTTGCGGATTTGTCAAGAAATGACAAAAAAGGGGTTTTAAAGTGTTTAACATTCAATCTCCGTCGGGCGGTTGACGCATTGGGAGTAAGGGCATTGGTGTGTGTCTGCAAGAGTGTTTTTTAGTGTTTTTGGGTGTCTGTGGGTGCAGGTCATGAGTGTCCAGGGTGTCTTTTGTTGTTAGTCAATATCGGTCAATGCCTTTTGGCGTCTCTTGCTGTCCATGGGTTTATCATTGGTCGTCACTGGGTGTCTCTGGGTGTCCGTTACTGTCTGTGTTTGTTTGTGCACTACATCAGTATCTGCGGAGTTGCTTGGAGTTGTGTGTCCGTGGGAGATAGTGTGGTAGCTGGTGTAAGCTTGTTTTTTTAGTGTTTTTGGATGTCTGTGGGTGTCTGTGGGTGCAGGTCATGAGTGTCCGGGGGTGTCTTTTGGTGTTAGTCAATATCGGTCAATGCCTTTTGGTGTCTCTTGCTGTCCGTGGGTTTATCTTTTGTCCGTTACTGGGAGTCTTTGAGTGTCCGTTGGTGTTAGTCGATGTTGCGGCCGATGTATAAGTGCGTCAGTGGGTGTGTGTTAGTCATGACCGGGTGTCTGTGTTTGTTGGGGAACTACATGAGTGTCTGTGGAGTTGCTTGGAGTTGTGCGTCCATGTAAGGTCGTGGGTGTTAGTTGTGTCGTTGGTATCTATTGACGTAAGGTATGTTTTGGTCAATCGCTGTGGGCGTCTGTGGGAGTTGGTGTGTGTCTGCAAGTGTATGGTTGGTGTCTTGGCTGGGTGTCTGTGAGTGTCTGCAGGTGTCAGACAATGTTTTGGGTGATGGTTGTGGGTGTTTGTGGACATTGGCGTGAGTTTCTGAGTGTCTGTTTTGTATTAGTCAAAGTCACGGTCATGAGTGTCCAGGGTATTGGTTGGTGTTTTTGTAGCTGGGTATCTTGCTGTCACCGGGTGTTAGTCACTGATATTGGGTGTCTGTGGGTGTCTGTTGCTGTCTGTGGGGTTGTCTTTTAGTCTGGGCTGGTTGTCTGTGAGTGACTTTTGGTGTAAGCCAATGTTTTAGTCGATGATTGTGGGTGTCTTTGGGAGTTGCTGTGTGCCTTTGAGTGCTTTTTCGTGTTAGTCAGGGTCACTGGGTGCTTTTTTTGGTATTTCTGTGGATGTCGGTGCTCGTCATGAGTGTGTGGGGTGTTGGTTGGTGTTGTTGTCTACGTGGTTGATAGTCTGTGGGTGTCTGTCGGTGTTAGACAATATTAGTTAATGTCTGTGGGTGTTTGTTTTAGCCGCAACTGGGAGTGTCTATCAATGTAAGCCATGTTTTGGTTGATATCTGTGGGTGTCGGTGTGTGTCTGCGAGTGTATGGTAGGTGGTGGTGTATGTCTGTGGGTGTTAGTCCACCTCTGTGGGTGTCTGTTGCTTTTTGTGGGTGTGTGTTTTAGTCTTGGCCGGGCGTCTGCGAGTGTCTTTCAGTGTTAGTCAATGAATTGGTCGATGATCGAGGGTGTCTTCGGGTGCCAGATGATGTTGTCTTTAGAAGTTTTTCAGTTTGTATGAGTGGGTGACTGAGGATTTTAGTCCGTGTCTGTGGGTTCCATTGTGTTGTCGGGTATTTGCGGGTGTTATTTGTTTTTCTTTTAGTATCACTTCATTTCATAAAGAATCTGCATCAAGGAAATGGCGAGAAATAAAAAAGGGTGTGCTCAGCAAAAAAAAAACAAACAAAAAAAAAAACACATCATGTCCACATCATGAGTGTCAGTGGGGTGTTCTTCCAGTCGCAGGTGTCATGGTGGTGTTAGCATATGCTAGTGGGTATTTGTTGTCAGTGTGTTTTTTCGGTTGTCTGTGGGTTCTAGTGGGTGTCAGTGGGAGTCTGTGCTGGTCAACTAATGCCTGTTTTCCATTTTGTGTGAGTCCGAAGCTAGAAAAAATAGCTGTAATATCTAGTTAGCAAACAAAATCTTTGCTAACATCACGTTCTATAACACAAGCTAACCTTTTTTATGCTTTACTTTAGTTTTAATAAAAAAAAAAATTCTAAAAAATATCGACTTCATATGATCTCATTTAATAAAAAAATCTTTTAAATGTATTCAATCAGATTATAATCACCTTTTGTCAAAAAATTTAAATCAAATTTTATTAGCTAGATGCTAATCCAGCACCCGCGGAACTTTCCGGAACCCGTCGCTGTTATTATTTAGTTTCTGCACAAAAAAGCACCTCGCTTCATTTTTTATGTTGAAGCGACTTTCCTGCTCCTTCTTCAGGTGAGACGACTCGCCCTCCATCAAGTCGTTACAGGTTTGATGGAGGAGTCGCCAGGAAACAGGCGTCCATTTTTCATCTTATTCCGCAAGCTTTTTTTTTTTTTTTTTTTTTTTTTTTTTTTGCTGAGCGCACCCTTTTTTATTTCTCGCCATTTCCTTGATGCAGATTCTTTATGAAATGAAGTGATACTGAAAGAAAAACAAACAATCCCTTTGTATAAACGTACAAACTGTCGTAAAGGAAAAGTTTGTGTTATGATTAGCCGTAAGAGGTAAACTTGAAAAAAATCAATTAATCAATTAGTCGATCGACACTATCATTTGAACTATAATGATATATCAAAATGATCGGGGATATGAAACCAAAATTGTATTACAGTTGATTTAAAAAATGCCTATATTACCTAAAACAATATTAAAAGGTTTCACCCACTCTGGGCTCTCCATGTTCAGATGGTATATAAAATTCTCTGGAAATGAGTTTGGTATACTAAATTAGAAAATAAATTAAATCCAGTTAAATTAAATTATGTTACCTAAAATTCTACAGCGCCAGAAAAAAATGAATGAAACAAATTGCATAAAAATGCAATTATTTAGCCAAAAATCACCAAAAGAACATTTATGGAAACAAAATGTGAACTATTACTCAAAATAATAATAATAATAATAATAATAATAATGATGGCATTGGTGATGATGATAATGATTATAATAACAGTTGTAGTTATGAATTAAAATGACAATGGCTTGTAATAATGTATTTAAAAAGGCTACACATAATTAAAGAAAATAAATAAAATCCCTATAATAAAAAAATAAAATGTAATAAAATCCTAAAATGCACATTGCTTTAGGGGGCAGGGGTTTGGAGTGCAATAAAATAAATAAAAAATAATCAAATATGAAAAAAATAAAAAATAAAAAATAAAAAATAAAAAATAAAAAAATAAAACATAAATAAATAAATGAATAAATAAATAAATAAATAAATAAAAATTTAAAAATTAAAACACATGTGTCCAATGAATGTAACCAAGCTGTTTGAAAAATAAATAAATAATAATGAATAAAATTAATTGATTCATTTATGAAATAAATAAGCCCCTCCGCTCTCTAATTCGGAAAGTAACAAGATGACAGAAGCTACAGGTTGTTGTTCTCCGGTCAAATTAATTCCCCGCCGGGGACGTCGGCGCTGAGGGACGAGGCGCCGCGACCTCCATCCCAAAAGTTCGGAGGGGGGAGGAAGTTCGCCGCGTCCGAGCCGGGGGAAGCTAACCGATTACGACGTGGACGCGCTTCACCGTAACCCGGGCTGGATCACCTCCGAGCGAGGTCCCGTCCTCAGGTCACCCTCTTTCTTCCAATCCGATCGGCGGTTGGCGAGGTCGCTCGTCATAGGAGGGGGTCGTCTGTCATACCGGCCTGCGATTGGTTACGCGATCGCCGCCGACAACAACAAGCGCGGCGGCTACGCTAATGGCGTCTCACTCCGGGAGGCCCCTTATTGATGTTGACAGCCACACCTTGCGATTACCATGCAGCCGCCGCTAGTAAATGGAAGACTGATGGGACGCAGGCGTGCACGTGAGCGCACATGTGTGTGTGTGTGTGTGTGGGTGTGTATCGAGACGAAACCTCACAAGAAGTCAGATTTCCTCCTGTCATGAATCCGCATCAAGGGATCGGCGTCTCCTTCCTGTCTCGTCGGCGCCCCCTGACTCCGCCCCCTCCCCTTTTTTCCCCCGCCGGCTTCGCGTCAGCAAATGTCACGGTCATCCGTCTTTGCAACGTCCTGACATTTACGTCGCCCTCGCCGCCGTCCCCCCCCCCCCCCATTTTTTTTCGCCAAAGTCACAGAACTCCGGAGTTTCCCCATCGCGCCCGAACTGGTCCTGATGGCGCGGGACGGATCGGTATCCCCGCCATCAATCACGCCGCCGAGTCCCAACCCCCCCAAACACCTCGTCGCCCGGACGATCGAAAAAGAGGGGGGGGATCCGGTTTCCGTGTTCCTGCGTCGTGGCTTAATGAGATGCAAGACAGGCGGATGACTGATATTGACGTCTTGGCGGGAGTCGCTGACTTGCGGGTTTTTTTTTTTTTTCGTCACGCGGTATCGCTGAGCGGCCATTTTTACCCCCCCCCATCCCTGACAGAGGCGCCCCAATCAACCCTCGCCCACCGCTAACATAACGACAAACCATCTAATTTTGACTTCACCAATAGGTTGGTGTAATTACACCTCCCGGCCGCTAGTTGGCAGTAGTGAGTCGTTTAGTGATTAACCATCTAATTTTGACCTCACCAACAAGAGGTTGGTGTAATTACACCTCCCGGCCACTAGTTGGCAGTAATGAGTCGTTTAGTGATTAACCATCTAATTTTGACCTCACCAACAAGAGGTTGGTGTAATTACACCTCCCGGCCACTAGTTGGCAGTAGTGAGTCGTTTAGCGATTACACCTCCTGGACATCTGTTGATGGCGGTGTGTGTTTTGGAGGTAAAGCTAATATTACATTGCAGGATATTGATTCTAAAAATAAAGATGTTGCCGCGGGCGACAACAATAGCTGCCGATCATGGCGTAGCATTCCAGGCTTGCATTTGTCTAGGAATTATAATCAGAAAAAACTTTATTGGACCGATTTGGGGGCACATTGGAGTAGCAGCATCAAATTGTGAAGATAAAAGAATTAAAAAAATAAACAAATAAAACTACATATATATAAATTACTGTGCAGAATTGTGCTGGTTCCTCTTTTCCTCCCTCCAAGGTGCTCTTGTCCGATCGGCAATCGATCGGACATCAATCGGACATATCGTAAAGTGCTGGTTGGAGAAAATTTATTTTTAAAAAAAGTATTGCAAACTACAAGTTAGCGGAATTAGTTTTTTAAATGCCGTTGCTGGAGGCACCAACAGCTCCTAGCTTAGGTGTCGTAGTCCATGCTAGCTTTCCCGCCTGGACAATAGACTCTGTCCGAGGAGTTCTTTCCCGAGAACCGAAGAGCATCTATCAGATCGGTAATCGATCGGATATCAATCGAATGTATGGCTTATTGGCAGTGGGAGGAATTTGGTTTTTAATGGCGTTGCCGGGGACAACAGCAGCTGCTAGCTATGGTGTTGTGTTCCAGGCTGAACGTTGCCGACTCCAAAATCGACTGCCGAGGTTCCTCCTCTTCTTCTTGGTGAAACGAAGAGCACTGATCAGTCGGTAATCAATCGGATATTTATTGGACATATTGGAAAGTGATGATAGGAGGAATCATGGTTTTAAACTGTGTTGCCAGGGGCGACAATAGCTGCTAGCTAAGGTGTAGTGTTCCAGGCTACCTTTCTCACTTCTACTCCATCCGGATACTTCCTCTTCTCTGAGAACCGAAAGGCATTTATCAGATCAATAATCGATTGGATATTGATCAGATGTATGGCAAAGTGGCAGTTGGAGGAATTCATTTGTTCAATGACGTTGCCGATGGCAATAACAGCTGATAGCTTTGGTGTAGCGTTCCATGCTAGCTTTCCCGCCACTACAACAGACTCCGTCCGAAGAAGTTTTTCCCAAGAACTGAAGAGCATTGATCAGATCGGTAATCGATCGGATATCAATCAGATGTATCGCAAATCGGCAGTTGGAAAATTTGTTTTTTAATGGTGTTGCCGGGGGCAACAACAGCTGCTAGGTAAGGTGTTTGTTCACGGCTAGCTTTGCCACCCTCTATGATAGACTCCGTCCGGATACTTCCTCTGCTCTGAGAACGAAAAGGCATTTATCAGATCAATAATCGATCGGATATCGATCAGATGTATGGCAAAGTAGTAGTTGGAGGAATTCATTTGTTCAATGACGTTGCCGATGGCAATAGCAGCTGCTAGCTTTGGTGTAGCGTTCCATGCTAGCTTTCCCGCCACTACAACAGACTCCGTCTGAATATGTCTTTCCCAAGAACCGAAGAGCATTGATCAGATCGATAATTGATCGGATATCAATCAGATGTATCGGCAGTTGGAAGAATTTGTTTTTTAATGGTGTTGCCGGGGGCAACAACAGCTGCTAGGTAAGGCTAGCTTTGCCGCCCTCTACGATAGACTCCGTCCGGGTACTTACTCTTCTCCGAGGAGCCGGAGAGCATTGATCAGATCGGTAATCAATCGCATATCGATCGGTTATATCGTAAAGCGCCGAAGCGAAGAGATCCGGAAGCTTCCGGGAAGAGAATCCAATGCAGAACACATCCTGGGGTTGGAACCCGAGGCGGGTCATGTGACCGCACGCCGCTGACGATCCCTCACTGTAAGAACGACGGGGCGGGAAGAGAAAAATGAATTTTTAAAGCGGGAAAGATTAAAAGCTACTAAAGAGAGAAGGAGCAGCGGCGAGGGAAGATGGATAACCACCAACGGGAATTAAAAGCGGCCGGTTGAAATAAATCGGGTTTTTTCGGCGCCGGCATTTTGAGCGGTGGCGCATTATTCTGGGATGGCGCCCTCCCTCCCTCCCCTCGCTTCCCTCTCTTCCCTCTCTTCCCTCTCTGCGACGTCCTTCGTCCCATTAGGCCTCGCCATCGTTTGGGAGATTAATAGAACCGCGCAACGCCGCATTTGTCAGACGCCTCGTCCCATAATGCGAGGCTGCAGGCGCCGGCTCTTTATTATTATTTTATTTTATTTTGAAAAAAAAAAAAAAAAAAGGTGAAGGGTGGGGCGGTAAAAAGGTCGTGGAGGGAGAAGCTGGACTGGAAGTGGAGAAGATGAAGGACAACCAAGTGTTAAATATGACACGGTTTGTTAAATCTTAGAATCTTAAAAATATGATTTCTCTGCAAAATTAAATTTCCCATTTCGTCAACCCAAATTGTAATTTCAAATCTTCTGAATTTACATGTATACATAAAAAAAAAAAATAATAAAAAAAAATTAAAAAAAAAGAATAATATCAAGCAATTAATGTGTGCTTTTCGGGTGGAAGGGGAGGAATATTATTATTATTATTATTATTATTATTATTATTATTATTATTATTATTATTATTATCATTTACTATAATCTATATTGCTATTTTTTTATATTCAATTATTATTAGAAGAAATAGTATATTCCTGTTATTCTCATACTTATTTGTATTTATTGTTATTATTGTTGTTGTTGTTATTATTTCCCATCAAATCAAATGGTGTGTAATTTTCTGTTTGTTTATGTATTTGTTAATTTCTTCATTTCTTCATTTATCTCTTCATTTTACAATTATCCAGATTTGATTCTATATTCAATATTTCTTGACATTAAGGTCTAAATTTCCAAGGTCTCAGGAGGCTTTTTATTTTTTTCCAGTTAGACTCATAATATTTCTGCCAATTGATTATCCATTATTTTGAATTATTTCAGTTTTACAATCAATATCAATTTTGAATAATTCTTGTCGACCTTTTTTTTTCAGTGTTTATCTGTCAATGTCCTCTAGGCTTCAATCATTCTATATCAATTTTACATTTTTATGCATTAAAAAAAAGGTAAGGAAAAGAATCAATACATAAAGTAGTTTAGTGCAGTTTCAGGAATGTTTCTCATGTTCGAATCCACCTTTGCTAGAAAGATGTCAAACAAGGAAAAGGAGACAAGGGAGGTCACAACTCCACGAAGTTTAGTGGGTTTAAAGTTCCTCCCTAAATCCGGGCTCAGTTGCCGTAGCAACAACCGTGAAGCGGGTTCATATGCGATACTTAACGCACCGACAATGGAGGACAAGGAGACGGCAGTGGACTCACTGCTCCATCTGTCGCTTCTTGTCAAACAAAGCAAGAAACCAGCCATGGAAAGGTACTTGCTACTAGCCATGCTAACATGTAGCGCATTTTCAGGTTGTTGTTATCTTTGCTTGGAACCTCACCTGAGCAAGTACTGGGAAACTAGTGAGTACCAGGTACTTAAACAATAGAGGTACCAGGTAGTACTCCTGATGGACACCTAGAAGGTGACAAGTCCAGTTCTGTCTTGCTGGGACTGTATTGTGGAAAAGTACCAAAAACTCTTGGATGTAAGGAGATTTTGCAGGTTCTTTGGTCACAAGGGAGTGGCAATAGCCAATCCCAGAGGACATTTCATGACCATCTCTGACCAATCAGCACCTGCCACCCTCTTGATGTCACATTTTAGCATCGCCTATGCCAGCTTGGAACTTTCCAAAGCAGGTACTACATTAGTAGAAGTACAAGGTACAATCCCAGATGGACAAGCAGAAAGAACCCAGTCTGATTAAGTCCTACTGGAGATGAGTCATGGAAAAGTATCAAAACATCTTTGGTTAATGGAGATGAGCTAACCTTGGACTGGTTCTTCTAGACTCTCAAGGGAGAGGCTTTGGCCAACCCCAGTAGACACTTCATCACAGGGGCGGGGTTAGCAAATATCAATGTAGCCCTGGAAAATGCTAAGTGGCCAGTTGGTGTCCAAAGCCCTGTTGACATCACATTTTAGCATCGCATGTACTAGCTTGGAACCTCACCTGGGCAGGTGCCACAAAAATACCAGGTTCCTGGTAGTATCCATGAAGGACTCCCTTTAAGGAACCTTAAAGTCTTGCTTGAACACTGTTGTGGAGAAGTACTTAAACCTCTTGGGTAAAAGGAAATGTTGTTCTTCGAGAAGTTCATCCAATCATTGGTCACAAGAGAGTGACTGAAGCCAATCGTGGGAGACATCTCATGATGTTCTCTGACCAATCGGCACCTGCCAGCCTGTTGACATCACATTTTAGCATCACATACACTAGCTTGGTACCTCACCTGGGCAAGTGCTACAAAAATAGAGCAACCGCGTACTATCCCTGATGGACACCTATAAAGGAACCAGTCTGGTTGAGTCTTGCTGGAACTGTGTTGTGGAAAAGTACCAAAAACTATTGGATGAATGAAGATGTTGTGGTTCTTCGAGGCGCTCGTCTAATCAATGGTCTTCCCAGAACTGGTACAACAAAAAGGAGAGGTAGCAGTACGATCCCTGATGGACACCCAGAAAGAACCTAGTCTGGGTACCCAAACCTCTTAGGTAAAAAGGGGTGTTGTGGTTCTTCGAGACATTCATCCAATCAATCGTCACAAGGGAGGGGCTGTAGCCAATCCCAGGAGACATCTCATTTAGCATCTCCTATGCTAGGCTGGAAACTTCCCACAGCTGGTACTGCAAAAACAGAGGTACCAGTATAATCCCTGATGGACACCCAAAAAGAACCCATTCTGGGTGCCCGAACCTCTCGGGTGAATTGAGACGTTGTAGTCCATCAAGACATTCATCCCATCATTGGTCACAAGGGAGTGGCTGTAACCAATCCCAGGAGACATTTCATAACATTCTCTGACCAATCGGCATGTATTAGCATCGCCTATGCTAACTAACTTGGTACTTCACCTGAGAGGGCACAACAGAAGTAGAAATACCAGCATCACCTATGCTAGGTTGAAGGTACCAGGTACCAGTATGATCCCTGATGGACACCCAGAAGGAAACCAGTCTGGGTACCAAAACCTCTTGGGTAAAAAGAGGTGTTGTGATACTTCGAGACGTTCATCCAATCAATGGTCACAAGGGAGGGGCTGTAGCCAATCCAAGGGGATTCTCATTTAGCATCACCCATGCTAGGCTGGAAACTTCCCAAACCTCGTACGGCAAAAAGGGAGGTGCCAGTACGATCCCTGATGGACACCAAAAAAATGCCCACTCTGGTTGACTGGAACTGCCGAACACTCCACCCCCCTCACATCTTTCCTCCCTTCGTCCTTTTTATTTTTATTTTTTTTTATTTTTTCCCCCTCTCCTGCTGTCCAGCGATGACGCCACGGCGCAGCAAAGGACAAAAGTCCCATTAACTCCGAGGGAATTGCCACAATCCAATCATCGCTCCCCTCATTATCACCAACGGGCCCATCTGGCAGACGCCTTGTTTTCCTGATCCGCTGTCGCCCCCCCGGTGTGAGTCAGCGTTTTATTTATTTTTCGTTTGTTTGTTTTTCCTTCCCATGTCAGACAAACAAGGAAAAGAAATTAAGGGGAACTTTCTCTTCCCTTTCACCTCGTGGTAAATGTATGCTTAATATCGACGGCGGGTCGGGGCTCGACCCTGAGCATGATACACTCTGAAGGTCAGCTGGGGAGGTGAGAAACATAGCAGGTTAGCGCGCTAACACTTGCTCAATGTTTGTTGTGCATGTATAATAGGGTTATTACACATGAATAGCGTTATTACACATGAATAGGGTTATTACACATGAATAGTGTTATTACACATGAATAGCGTTATTACACACACACACACACACACACACGCAATCGAGTATATGTGCATGGGGTGTGTGCACGTGTGGGTGTGTGCATCTGTTTAAAATTCTCCATGCGCCTGAGTGTGTGTGTGTCTCTCTGTCTGTGTGTTCATTGTGTATCTGCCTATTACTGTGTGTGTGTGTGTGTGTCTTTATCTGTGTGTGCATCAGCTCTTGCACCCGTGTGTGATCATTTGTGTACGTGTATGTGTGTGTTTCAGTGTGTGTGCCTATGTGTGTGTGTGTGTGTGTGTCTTTATCTGTGTGTGTATCAGCTCTTGCACCCGTGTGTGTTCATTTGTGTGCGTGTAAGTGTGTGTGTTTCAGTGTGCGTGTTTGTGCATATTTTAGGCATGCGTGTACTTTTGTCTGCATTAGTGTGTGTACCTGTGTGTGTGTGTGAATGGGTTTGTGTCCATAGGTGTTTGTGTGTCTGTCTTTGTGTATTGCGTGTATGCGTTGGTTTGTGTGTGCTTTAATGCATGTGCCGATGTGTGAGTGTGTGTTTTTGTGTGCATAATATAGGCATGTGTATAGCTTTGTCTGTATGCATTAGTGCATGTACCTGTGTGTGTGTGTGTGTGTGTGTGTGTGTCTGTGTGTATGTGGGGGTTGTATTTAAGTTTGTGTCTATGTGTGTGTGTCTGTGTATATGAATGTGTGTGCGTGTGTGTTTGTGTTTAGGTACGTGTATATTTTTGTGTGGCTTTGTGTAGGTGTGGGTATTTATGTCCATGATTGTATGTATGTGTTTATTTGCGTGTCTATGTGTATGTGTGTGTGTGTGTATGTGTGTATGTGTGTGTGTGTATGAATGTGTCTGTTGTGAGTGTTTGCGCATGTTTATGTGTGTGTGGCTTTTTGTGTGTGTCCGTGTATATGAATGTGTGTGTGTGTGTGTGTGTGTGTGTGTGTGTGTGTGTGCATTATATAGGCATGTGTATAGCTTTGACTGTCTGCATTACAAGGTGTACCCTTGTGTGTGCGTGTGGGTGTGTGTGTGTGTGTGTGTGTTAAGGAAGTTTTTGTGTGTGTATATGTATGTGAATGTTTGTGTGTGTGTGTGTGTGTGTGTATATGAATGTGTGTGTGTGTGTGTGTGTGTGTGTGTGTGTGTGTGTGTGTGTGCTCATTTTATAGGCAAGGATATAGCTTTGTCTGTCTGCATTAGTGCCGGTACCTGTGTGTGTATGTGTATGTGTGACTGTGTGTATGTGCCAGTGTGTGTGCACGTATATTTATGTGTGTGTACAGTTCTGTTTTTTTGTTTGCGAACATGCCAATGTATGTGTGTGTGTGTATGGGGGTTATGTGTGTTTGTGTAGTACTAATCTGCACATTTGTATCTGTGTGTGTGTGTGTGTCTGTATGTCTGTGTGTGTGTTAATATATATGTCTATATGTATGTGTGTGTGTGTTTGTGTACTAGCCAATGTGTGTGTGTATTTCCGTGTATTTTTACGTGTGTGCAAATGACAGTTTGTGTGTATGGTGGTATGTACGTGTATATATGTATGTGTTTTTGTGTTTGTGTGTGTGTGTGCTCTTGCATGTGTGTGTGTATGTTTGTGACTAATGTATGTGTGTTTCCGCTAATGTATGTCTCAGTTTGTATAAGTGTGTTCGTGTTTATGTTTGTGTTTCGTTGTGTTTGTGTGTGTTCTTGCCAAGCTGCTGGCGTGCATTCGTGTGTGTGTGTGTGTGTGTGTGTGTGTGTGTGTTTGTGCGTGCCAATCTGAGTTTGTGTCTATCATCGGATACATATATGTATATTTGTAAGTGTGTGTGTGTGTGTAAGTGTAACAGCTTTTGCCCAGCAGCAACAAAGATGGCGTTCCACAGACGTTCCTAAACATGCTGTAAACAAAACAAACAAACAAAAAAAAAAAAAAACGAAAGCAAAAATCAAAGATGGCGGACGTTCGCTCGCATTTTCCCCGCGGCCAAACGCCAAACGCCCGCCGGCGGCGCCCGGAGGCGACCTTTTCTCCGACCCCCCCGAGTGATCGTGGCCCGTTTGTTAGCGTTTCCCCCGCGGACGGACCCGAGGGGGGACGATGCTGGTAAGCGCATCTTCGTCTGCAGAAGGAAAAACGAAACAAACAAAAAAAGAAAACTCAGGGTCACTCTTGCAGAGAAAATAACAGAAAAAGCTCATTTTAACTGCAATTTAAATGCTATTCTAATCCAATCATTCATCAATTCATCAAGGAAATTATGTCACAGGCTGACTTTTTTAAAGTTTTATTTTATTTTATTTTATTGTATTTTATTTTTCTTTATTTTTCTTTATTTTATTTTATTTTATTTTATTTTATTTTATTTTATTTTATTTTATTTTATTTTATTTTTCTTTATTTTATTTTATCTTATTTATTTTATTTTATTTTTCTTTATTTTTCTTTATTTTTCTTTATTTTATTTTATTTCATTTTATTTTATTTTATTTATTTAAAATGTATTTGAGTTTGTTAGTATTTTTTGTTTGATTCATTTTATTTGATTTGTTTTTTGGTTTTCTTTTATTTCATTAAATCTGTTCATCAAAATTAGCAATTTAATGACACACTACTCTTTGATATTTTAGAAAATCTTTACCTGATTTGCCAATTCATTTAATTTAATTTTTGTTTTTTAAACTCTATCTAATAATTTATATTGTCAAACAAACATTTATTAATTCATCTGTTTTTTGACATGCATTTATGTATATATATATATATATACATATATATACAAATATACTGTATATTAAATATATATATAACTTTATTTTAGCTGCATTTTTTAAGACAATGCATACTCGAAGAAATAGAAGAGGAAACAAGTGACAATTAAAAAAAAAAAAAAGACAATATCATAAAATGTATAAAATAAAATAAAACAAAATAAAATAGCCCACCGAAACAAGAGCCTTGAGAGTGGATTATTCACGGCCGGACGAAGTCGGCCATTATAAATTCAAAATCAATAAAAACAACTTAAACATTTCATCCATCAATGGCCTACATCCATGAGACAGCCCTCCGTTCCTTCCCTTTACATGGATTTAATAAACTCCGGCATCTCGCTGGAATAATAATGTCCTTTATGGCGCTGTTACTCGATAAAAGCAATTACAGCATGCACCAAACTTCATTTGACTGACGCACAACTGCGGTCGGGGACCCTTGGGGATGATTGGCGGCGGGTTGGGAGGAGGCGGGGCTTAAATAGCCCAAAAAGTCACGTGACCTGGGGTTCGAGTTGTAGCTTCGGAAACCACCGGTTGAATCAGCAGAGCAGAGTCGGCCATTTTGGGGGCGTGGCTTATCTTTATACAGCCGGTGGGACAAAGCCACGCCCCCAAACTCGTCTCCATGGTAACCAAGCTGACCAAAATCTGCGAGCTAGCCCAGATTAGCGGTAAAGAACTACATAAGGTGTTATGATGTCTATGCTAACTAAGCTAAGATGAAGGTTGGCCACACCAATGCAGCTTTGAAGATGTTTGTGGAAGCGGGAAAAAAAGCAGAAATGTTTCACAAAAATGTTTTAAAATTGATTTTATTGATGTTGAAACCTTCAGATGAATATAACTTATCTAGTTGCTAAATTACAAATTTACTGCTCACTTAATTTAGACTAAGATTTTTTTTTTTACAACAGGCACTCATTTTGTTGAAGAGCATTTTTTTTTTCAAAAATTATGTTAATTAAAATGAAATATAAGAAACTAAACTAACTAGTGTCAAAAACATGAAAATATAAAATAAAAAGAACAAATGAATAAATAATCCAATAAATAAAATAAATGATTACATAAAGTTAAACAAATATTATTATGAACAGTAAAATATAGTAAAATAAAGGCATATACAAAAATAAGTAAATATATATAAATTAAATTGTATGTCAAATTGTTAACATGAAAAAAAATTCAATTAAATTGATAAAGTAGAGTATATTTTATTAAAATAAACAAAACAATCAAAAAATCAATTAAAATATATATTTTACATTTTTTTTTCAATTCTAAGAAAACATTCAAACAAAAGAGCTTCTTTGCTTGGAACAAAAAAAAAATATATATATATATATATATCGGACATGACCCCTTCCCAGTGTGATCGCCATGGTAATGAATGATGTCATGAATGAGTGAATGAATGAGTTAAAATCACCAGATGAGTCCAAGTTGAAATGCTCAAACACAGGATGGAAACACGCTTCACTTCTGGACTTCTGAAAAAAAAAAAAAAAAAAAAAAAAACGTCGCTCCTCCGAGGCGGCGGCGGGACGGCGAGGCCTGTTTCCACGGCAGTTACGGGTCGTAACTAAGGGCCAGGCGTCCCACGGCGATGGAGATTCACTCGCACCTTGGGGTAAGAAGCCAGAACTCCTCCAGGAGAATTGATTTTTACTTCACGGCTACAAAATTGAACTGTCAGGTTTTTTTTTTTTTTTTATCCCAGCGAGGCCTGATATGATATCGATTGCTGCTGCTTAGCGACCGGCAAAAGGGTCTGGTTACTCGGAACGGCTCGGTCAAGGACAGCGGTACACACACACACACACACACACACACACAATAAACATAAAAATTGTACTTTAAAAATTTTAATATAATTAAAAGATTAATTATTTTTTAATTAATTAATAAAGACAAATAAATTAATAAAATTAATCTTATTTCAGTCAGATACTTATTTATAATGTCAGCTTTTAATTGTTTCACACATTTGAATTATTTAATACCAACAAGAATAATGATGGCAATAATAAAGTAATAAAAATATTTTTCCACATTATTACTATTGATATTAATATTATTGTCAAAAATTTTATTGTATGCGACAAAATATATATATTTTCAATATTAATACATAATGAAAAAAAAAGTATGATTTGAATGGAATGTAAAAAATGTTTGCAAATGTAATATTTATGTACTTTTTTGTGGTATTCTTGTAATTTGTTGATTTTTTTTTAATATTGCTGTATAATTTTTTTTACTATCATATCAATATTCATTAGTGCATTTTTTATCTTTATTTTAATTACTTGTTTCTGACGCCCCTGGTTTCAATGAGTGGAATCTGAGAACTTTAAAATAACCATCCGATATCAGCCCATTATCCTTGTACAATGGCCTTTTTTTTCTCTCTCTATGTATATATATATATATATATATATATATATATATATATATATATATATAATAAAGGGCAGACAGAGAAGATCTTTTGTGAACTCTAATCTGTGCTGGAGCTGCAGACAGTGAAATAATCGCCGTCCGTCTCAATTGAATTTTGCAGCAATAAAAGAAAACAGAGAAACTCCGGGGACACAATTTGCATTTTCAGAAAGAGGTAATAAATCACAATCGGAGTCGACGAGTCGGGAGTTGAGAGTCAGAGACGGTCGTATTCTGTTTTCCTGCAAATTCATCAAAACTCTTGAATATAATTGAATAACAGAAAAAAAAAAAAATCTTCTATTCTGGCTGGCAAACAGATGACGGGTGGGGATATCAGTCATTTACTCTGCAGAATAATCCCATATTTTCTGTAAATTCGCCGGACATTTAAACAAAATTTGCGAGGAATTTTCTGGATATTGTTTTGGGAAATTTAAAGGAAATCTCCAGATCTTTTTTCTGTCTTTTTTCTTGTAATATTTTTTTTTTGTTTACCAAGTGTATTCAGCCGATTCCTTGAAAAATTTTCCTGTGTACACTTCACTTTCATGTTGCTATGACGACAGTTACTCCAGTGACGCCCGTGGCAATGTGAACGACAGGGTCACATGACTCTTCCGGGTTGTGATCCGTTAACTTTTGGCAAATAAATGGTGGAAATAAAAAAGAAAATGTAACAAAAATATTTGGGATGAAAATGGCAAGGAAATGCTACGAATTAGCGCCTTCTTTTTCCGAGGATATGCCTCTAAAACAAGTTGTTGAGTAGTTTCAGACAGGGCGTGGCTAAAGGAACAGTGGGCGTGGCTAGAGTGTCAGTGGGCGTGGTCAGAGGAGCCGTGGGCGGGGCTAGTCGCCACAGGAACCAGTTGGCGCCAAACCCACCTTCATCTGCTGTCAATCAAAAATATTTAGCTTAACCGACAACACCACGAGTGCTAGTAGTCGTTAGCAAATGGGAAAGAGGAGGAAGTCATGCTAGACAGGAAGTTGTGGAAACGGCGAGTAGATCTAAAAAAATATGGCGAGCGGCGAAGGAGGGCGCCGGTCTGACGGACGCAAATGGGACTACAATAATGGCGGCTAGCTGCGTTAGCATCAGGGATGGCTAGCTATTTGTCCTCCATGTTTGTTTACCTTATTAACTGTCACCGCAATAGACATGGACACCCTCATGATGCGTTCAGGTGCTCCGACCAATCACAGTACAGCGTGATCCTTAATGCATCAGTGAACACCGATTGGTAACCATGGTGACAGATGCGGAGCACCTCCATAGATTAAGATGCCAAACATTAAAAAAAAAAAAAACAGTAATCAAGGTCATTGTCTGATAGATAAATTATAAACAAATGAATACAAATGAATAAATATAAATAAAAAAAATAAATATAAATAATAATAAAGATGAATTAAAAAAATGCAAAAATGAAGGCGGTTGAATTTATCTGATTCAGTTAAAAAATTTAAAGAATTTTTAAATAAAATTTTAAATAACATTTAAATAATTTTCATATTTTTAAAATATTAGATGATTTTGTTTCACGTTTTAATATTTCATATTATATTTTTTATATCTGAATCTCCTAGATTTTTCCTTCGCTCCATGCCGGGTTAGCATCACGTTATTTCTTTTATTATCCGCCATGTTTGTTTCAGGAAAACGCCTCCAGCCCCCGAGTCGGCCTTCATATGAACCCCTCACCTCAACTTTTTTTTTATTTCTTCAACAAATGGGCAAAGAGAGTTCATAAACCCCTTCCTTCTTCTTTACAAAGTCTCCAAAATTAGCAATTAGCATCCCTTTTTAGCCTCCAACTAGCATATACGCGTCTGACCCGTGTTTACGTGCAGAACCGACAGAAAAAAAAAAAAAAAAAAAATTGCTGCACATCCGTGACTTCACCAGACACACATGCATGTGCGTGTGTGTGTGTGTGTGTGTAGATTAAAAACAGGTGAGAATTTTAACCGCAATCCTGTTTTTTCCTCGGCAGCGACCCGCCACAGCAAGAGATTGATAATTAACCCGGACCGGACCACAGGAATTATCAGCGTGTTTACTTTGTAATTTGCGTGGATTAAACCATTCATCAAAGAAAGTAGGGAGGTTGGGAGGGTCGTTCCACTTTCCGGCTGTCTTTGAACGCGTCAGGTGTTCGTCCATCTGGTAAAAATAATCCCGTCCGAGCCTTAATTAAGCTTTCAATGATGTCACCCTGTTATTATTTATTTACTTATTTAATTTATTTATTCAATGCGTTATTTTACCGGTTCCTTGATAAATGATTTCGAATAATTCTGACCAGACAATTTAATATTATAACAAACTAACCGGCTGATCTATAAATTAGCCAATTTCATGAACGTTGATCAATTTATTAATTTTGTTCTTATGAAAATGAATTTGGCTTAGTTTGAATATATTTCATTTTCAGCTACATATTTATTTTTATGTATTGATATATTTATGAAATTTTTTATTCCCTTTTTTAACTTAAGTAAAAACAAGTCATACTTTTGTCACGTAAATATAAAGAAGAGTTGTAAGTTTAATATAACAAATGATAAGAATAATAGTTTTGTTTTTGTTGTTGATATTATGATATTTTGATTGCTTTATGATGAAATGAATAAATAGGTTGAAAGTAAATAGGTAACTGAAAAATAAATACTTAAATAAATAATATAAAATGATTTAAGTTTATCAAATGAAAAATCATAAAAAATAATAATTGTTTATACAGGCATTATAGTTGCATATTTTTTTTTTGCAAAATGAAAAAAAAATGTCTACAAAATCAGAAACTATCAAATAGATCCACTTAAAAATACATTAAAAATAAATAAATAAATAAATTGAAAAATAAATAAATGAAAACATGAATTAATAGAAACAGCTCGGGGTTCAAAAAGTCACATTTGCATACGATTCCCCGGCATCTTCGGGAAGTAAACAGGATGTTAGCGATGTTTACATTCGTCTCAGTGTCTCGGTTTCCTCCTGGGACTCCAGGTCCGTCACAAGAGCCGGTAAATCTCCGATGTCATCCGCCGGGGGAAAGATTTGACTCAATCCTTGCATAGAATTCTTTCATTTTTTTATTTATATAACTTTTTTTTTTTTTTCTCAGGGTCACCCTCTCTCCCTTTGTCACACTTTCTTTCTTTGTAGCTTTTGAATAATTATCTGAATTAACAAATATGTTCATCATCATGATAGTTTCGCGAAATTTCCTCTTCTTCTTCTTCTTCTTTTGGCTTTTCCCTTCAGGTGTCGCCACAGCGAGTCAACTTTCTCCATCTAACCCTATTCTCTGGATCCTCCTCTCTCACACCAACTACCTTCATATCTTCTCTCACTACGTCCATAAATCTTCTCTTTGGTCTTCCTCCAGACCTCTTGCCTGGCAGCTCCAATTCCAGCATCCGTCTACCAATATATTCACTATCTCTTCTCTGTACATGACCCAACCATCTCAGTCTGGCTTCTCTGACCTTCTCTTCGAAACATCTAACATGTGTTGTTCCTCTGATAGACTCATTCCTGATCCTATCCATCCTGGTCACTCCCAAAGAGAACCTCAACATCTTCATCTCTGCGACCTCTATCTCTGCCTGCTGTCTTTTTGTCATTGGAACTGTTTCTTGTCCATACATCATCGCTGGTCTCACCACTGTCTTGTACACCTTTCCTTTTATTCTGGGTGATAGTCTTCTATCTCTTTCTACCCCTGACACTTTTCTTCATCCATTCCAACCTGCTTGGACCCGTCTCTTCACCTCTTTTCCACAGTCTTAGCTGCTCTGGCCTCTCAGCCCCCAATGTACCTGAAATCCTCCAGCTTCTTGATCTCCACTCCCTGTAGCCTCACCGTTCCACCCGAGTTCCTCTCATTCACACACATATATTCTGTCTTGTTGCGACTAACTTTCATTCCTCTCCTTTCCAGAGCATACCTCCACCTCTCTAGATGTTCCTCTATCTGTTGTCTGCTCTCTCTACAGATCACAATGTCATCCGCAAACATCATGGTCCATGGGGATTCCTGTCTAACCTCATCTGTCAGCCTGTCCATCACCATTGCGAACAAGAAGGGGCTCAGAGCTGATCCCTGATGGAGTCCCACCTCCACTTTGAACTTCTCTGTTACCCCTACAGCACACCGTACCACTGTCTCACAGCTAGCATACATGTCCTGTACCAGTCTAACATACTTCTCTGTCACTCCAGACTTCCTCATACAATATCAGAGTTCCTCTCTTCACCCTGTCATATGCTTTTTCTAGGTCTACAAAAACACAATGCAGCTCCCTCTGGCCTTCTCTGTACTTTTCTATTAGCATTCTCAACGCAAATACTACATCTGTAGTACTCTTCCTAGGCATGAAGCCATACTGCTGTTCACAAACGCTGACTTCTGCTCTCAGTCTAGTTTCCACTACTCTTTCCCATAACTTCATTGTATGGCTCATCAACTTTATCCCTCTATAGTTGCCACAATTCTGCACATCCCCTTTATTCTTAAAAATAGGCACCATCACACTTTGTCTCCATTCTTCAGGCATCTTCTCACTCTCTAAGATCCTGTTGAATAATCTAGTCAGAAAATCTACCGCTGCCTCTCCCAGACACTTCCACACCTCCACAGGTATATCATCAGGACCAACTGCTTTTCCACTCTTCATCCTCTTCAATGCCTTCCTCACTTCACTTTTACCAATTTGTGCTACTTTGTGGTCTACAATAGTCACCTCTTCTACCCTTGCCTCTCTTTCATTTTTCACAGTCATCAGCTCTTCAAAGTGCTCTTCCCATCTTCCCATCACTCTTCTAGCATCAGTCAATACATTTCCCTCTCTGTCCTTTATCACCCGGACCTGTTGTACATCCTTTCCATCTTTATCTCTCTGTTTCGCCAACCTGTATAGATCATTCTCACCCTCCTTACTATCCAACCGAGCATACAAGTCATCATACGCCCTTTGTTTTGCCTTTGCTACCTCTATCTTTACCTTTCGCCGCATCTCCCTGAACTCCTGTCTGTTCTCTTCAGTCCTCTCAGTATCCCACTTCTTCGCTAACCACTTTCTCTGTATACACTCCTGCACTTCCTCATTCCACCACCAAGTCTCCTTTTCTACTTTCCTTCCAGATGACACACCAAGTACTCTTCTACCTGTCTCCCTGATAACACTAGCTGTAGTTGTCCAATCATCTGGAAGCTCACCCTGACCACCCAGACCCTTTCTCAACTCCTCCCTGAAAACCATACAACACTCCTCCCTTTTCAGCTTCCCCCACTTTGTCCTCTTCATCTTCCTTGTCACCAGAGTCATCCTACAAACCACCATCCTATGCTGTCTGGCTACACTCTCACCTACAACTACTTTGCAGTCACTGATCTCTTTCAGGTTACCTCGTCTATACAAGATGTAGTCTACCTGCGTGCTCCTACCTCCGCTCTTATAAGTTACCCTATGTTCCTGTTTTTTCTGGAAAAAGGTGTTCACTACAGCCATTTCCATCCTTTTTGCAAAATCTACCACCATCTGTCCCTCGGCATTCCTATCCTGGATACCAAATCTGCCCATCACTTCTTCATCCCCTCTATTGCCTTCACCGACATGTCCATTGAAGTCTGCACCAATGACCACTCTCTCATTTCTGGGAATATTCTGCATCACTTCATCCAACTCATCCCAGAACTTCTCCTCTTCAGATTCACATCCCACCTGCGGGGCATAGCCGCTAACGACATTGAGCATCACACCTTCGATTTCCAGTTTCAGACTCATAAGTCTATCTGACATTCTTTTCACCTCTAGGACGTTCCTAACAAACTCCTCCTTCAAGATAACTCCTACTCCATTTCTCTTCTTGTCAGTACCATAATAGTACAACTTAAAGCTGCTCCTAAGCTTCTAGCCTTACTACCTCTCCACCTGGTCTCCTGGACACACAGTATATCCACCTTCCTTCTCTGCATCATGTCCACCAACTCTCTACCTTTTCCTGTCATAGTCCCAACATTCAAAGTCCCTACTCTCAGTCCCAGACTCTTTCCTTTCCTCCTCTCTCTCTGCTTCCGAACACGCCCTCCTCCTCTTCTTCTTCTTCTTGTTCTTCGACCCACAGTAGCCCAATTTCCATTAGTACCCTGTAGGTCATCAGTACCAATGGCGGTCGTTGTTAACCCGGTCCGCGACCGATCCGGTATGGTATAGTTCTGGTTGACTCGCATGTTTGGTTTTGGCAAACGTTTTACGCCGGATGCCCTTCCTGATGCAACCCTCTGCATTTATCCGGGCTTGGGACCGGCACAGGAAGGCACTGCTCCGTGTCCACCCAAGGCAGGCTTGGAGAGGCACGGGCCAGTGCCGCCCTGTGGCTGCATTGTCGTGATAGTTACACGAAACCATGTTTAATATCAGTATTCTATTTTTTTATTTATTTATTTATTATTTAATTATTAATTTATCAAATGCATTTTATTCTTTTTATTTAACTAAATTAAAATAAACAACTATTTTCTACACCCTGCACAAAAAAAAAAAAAAAAAAAAAAAAAAAAAATAGAATTCAACTTATTAAAAGGTCAGTGGGTTTCTGGTGGACTTTTATTTTGAAGGTCCAAGATCACCTCCTCCGCTTAGAAACCGCACAGGAGACCAGAGACGGCATTTCGAATTTCCTGCTTCAACATCTCAAGAACCGCAAATATTCAAAAATCCATGCTTGTTTGTTTTGCAGGACGACCTGCAGCCCCCCTGGAGAAGGATCTGGACTCCCTGGAGAACGTCTTGGAACCCCTGGAGGACCTCCTGAACCCCACTCCTCCTCGCGAGTTCCTCCTCCATGTAACCCTAACCATGTAATTTTGTTTTATTAAAATAAAACATGCACTTTCCCGGCTTGTAAAGAAAAAAAAAAAGTTTTCCGTAGTGGTTTAAGGCGCCTTTTCTGACCCTTCATTTATCTGGTATCTCATTTCAAGCCAAGATTTGAAATAAACATTTTTATTTTTAATAATATACATATCTTTATCAAGTTTTTCCAGGGTCCATCATCTTGACATTCTCAAGATGTTCCTCTGAAAAACTCAAATCGACAGTTGCGGTCATTCCTGATTTTTTTTTTTTTTTCTTTATTTTTATTATTTATTTAATTATTTATATAGTTTTATTTATTTATTTATTCGTTTTATATATCAATTTTATGAGCAATATTTAAAATTTATATCTTCACTCAGTGAAGAAGGAAAAATAAAGCAAAACTTTGGCGAAATGTCGCACAAAATATTAGTTATTTTAATCGTTGATTGGTGTTGATGAGTTTTGTTTACTCTTCCTTAGGACGGACGATTTGGATGAAGTCGGAAAAGGTCGGGCATAAAATTTATTTAGTAACGTAACAAACCGAAGGAAAGTTTAAGGTAAGCTAATCTCTTCATGCTCGAACCATAGAGTTGCTAACATTAAGCTATGCTAGTCCTGCAACTTTAGTGTAACATCATTGATTCTGTTGGGTTTCCACAGAAAAACAATCCTCTTGATGTAAACAGTTTTTAGTGATCTAGCAAAAAAAAAAAAAAATCATCTTTTTACCTTTTTCCTCAATTTGCTCCTTAAATTCAAGCTCCAAAGAAATTTTAGGATCGGTGAAAAAGATGTGCATCCGATATTCGGCCAATGTTTTTCACTTTCTTTTCGAGCACATCTAATTTTGCTTCTGCAGAAACAGCTTCCCCTTTGCCTTAATGAAGGGCGTTTTAGCATTGTAGCATAGCGGCAGTTGTGCGTGCTACTCTGCATTGTTTACATCGCTCATTGTTGTTTCCTCCTGTTGTAGGCTAGCCCTCATTATGGCTCCTACAAAAGTTTCAAATGCTAGTGATTTCAAGAAGAAGTTAGCGATTCTAGTCAATGTGAAGAAGGAAATAGTAGCTTAACGCAAGAGCGGTGTTGGTGTTACTACGACACGGCTGTGTCAACCACCAGCACAATCCTGAAGCACAGAGAAGGCTAATTAGGCTAAAGGGGCGACTATGCTAACCAAAGAAAGCTCTCAAATCTTAGAAGAAGTACAAAGGTTAGTGTTAGCTTGGATTGCCAGCCAGTTTGCCGAAGATAGCATTAGCAGATAACTGATCACTCCCGGTTTAACGACAACAATCCGTTGCAACGACGACGGGGTTAAGCAAATTTGAAGGATTCCCTTTATATCAACTCAAATCGTCATATATAAGTCATATACCGAATAGCCTTATGCTAGGCTAGCCAACCTAAAAGTTGAAAAGTTAGCCTAGCCTAATGTTGACAATAGAGTTGGTGTAATATATTAACCTTTTCCTTTTTTATCGTTGCAGTGTGCACAAATTCCTACCAAATCCGTAAACAATCTGATTTTTCCTTCCGTCAAAAACAAGCCGACGTACTATTTTGTACGCTTATGAACAAACAATGAGAAACGGGCAATTTTTTGGAGAAAAACCACAAATGTGAACAAGAGAGCCCTTTGAGCTAGCTACCTTGTTGCTGAACTCCTAGCTAAATCTTGAAGTGGGTATAAATCCATTAAAAATTATATTATTAACTACATGTATTATATGCACTGTGTTAAAGTGCCATTTTGGTTGGTGGTAAATGTAAAAAATGTGTCGCGGTTCAAAAAAGGTTGAAAATAATCTTTACAGTGAACATACTGTGAATTAGCCGGACGTGAAGCTAAAAGCGAAAAACTGGTTTGTCTATGAAATGCCTTCAAAATCAAGCTAATTTTATTTTTAAAGCAAATGTCAGATAAGTCTGATATGTACCGTTTACATTTTTTTTTTTTTTAATTTGTTTTTTTTTTGTATTTGTCTCGTACACGTTTGTGTAAACTTACTCTCGACCCCAGCTGTGCATGTATATACATTGACGTCGCAACTTTGAGATATTTTTGTTAAATGAATATCGGTCAAAGTTGTTAAATGAGAAGAAATATAGAACTTCCAAGCACTTACTTCTGATTAAATATCTCAATAAAAGCGTCTCCACTGTGATTGGTCGACGCAGCCTCCCTTCTACAATTTCAATTCTTTCATTTCCTTTTTTTTTTTACTTTTTTGTGATAAATTATAGACACTTGGTTTCACACAGACGGCCTGTGTTTTGTTTTTGGAAACATGAACGCCCAAAAACCTTCTTCTTAAATACATTTATATGGATTATCTTAACGCCATGCATATTTTTCCATTTGAAAACAAAAGAAAATAAAACAGCTTCCTGTTACTTCCTGTTTACCTGGATTTAATTTTGTAAATAATATTAAATAAGTAATAAATCAGAAACTAGATTGATAAGCAGTTAGCAATTAGCAATTAGCAATTAGCAATTAGCGGTTAGCGATTAGCAGTTAGCGGTTAATGCTTCTTGTTGACCGTGATTGTCCAGTCGTGTCTTTCTATGACATATGAATTAGCAAATTTTTGCAAGTCTCACTATCCCCATTAAAAATTTGCCGGTAAATGTTTTTGTATGTAATACATCAAATGATAAAGTGAATTATTCTTCTTTTTGTGAAGACTGAATGAGAGTGTAAAAAGTTTATTTAACATGCAAATGAAAGAGTGAATTGTATTTTTGATCCAATATGCGTATGAATGGAAGGGTGAATAATTGTCTTTTTATGATGCGACTGTATAAATAACGCATTATCTCGTCGGAGACGGCGTGCTAGCGCATATATATGTGTGTGAACCTGCGCATAGGACCAGTTCGTCCGACGCCCTTGTCCCGCCGCCAACCTCTGAATTCACAAAAAAAAAATAAAATAAAATAGAAGAAGAAGAAAAAGCTTATCTCTGACAGCAGACCGGCCTTTTTCCCTCTCCTCGCCGCGGCTGTTGCTCCTGGAAAAAAGAAAAAAAACATGGATGACACCCACGATTTGCCCCTCCGGTACAAGGCTAGGGATGAACACAACACACACACACACACACACACACACACACATGCAAGCGCGCGCACTCACACTCGTGCACAAGTCGACATCAAAGTGAAGCCCTGCAGGTACCGACGCAGAACTACAACCCGACGTTCCTTCGTTTGGGGAACTTCATTTGGGTGGAAAAAAAGAAATAAAAAAAAGGGAAAAAAAAATAAAATAAGGGAAGATAGTTGTTTTTGGGGGAGGATTTTATCAGGTAAAAAAAAAAAAAAAAAAAAAAAAGTTAATTTCAATACGTGTTTGGAGGATGATGTATTGATTATGATCTGATTTTTTTGTTTTTTTTATCCCCTCTGTAATTCCATGCAAGATCGATGATTGACAGCTGGAACAGGAAGTTGATCCAGTCTCCTGGTCAGTGCATTTTACAGTTTTCGTGTGTGTGTGTGTGTGTGTGTGTGTGTATGTGTGTGCGCGCACGCGTCCGACTTGTGAAAACCCCGCCAGGATGTTTAAAGGCATCCGAATGAAGTGTCTCAAGTATTTTACTTTGTCCGCTGTGTTCACACACACACACAAACAAACAAACACACACACACATTCCTAATGTAAATATCTATATCAGTCAATTTGAAGGCAAATGTTCTTTCTTTTTTAAAAATATAACACTAATAATACTAATACTACTACATCTACTACGACTAATAACAATAACAATAATAATAATAATAATGATAATAATAATGGCATTTATATGACCAATAACTATTACTATTATTAGTAGTATTGTTACTGTTATTTATTTTCATTCATTTATGTATATATGCTTATATTTAATTAAATGCATCAAAGGTTTTCACATATATTCAAAAATCTTTATTCGTGGTGTTTTTTTAATATTTTTCAATATAACACACGTCACAAGTTTAATTATTTAGGAGCTATTTTGATTTTCAAAGCATCATCACACATTCTTTTTCCTTCTATTATCTTTTTAATTGTTATCATTATTATTATTTATCTATTAAAATTACACTAACATTTTTTTTAATTATTATTGTCATAATTATTATTCCAATAATTGTTGTTTTCGTTGTTTTCATTTATTGATATTCCTTTTTAAAAATTCCTTTCAATCTAAAATGCTTTTTTTTTTTATTCATATGAAAGCAAAACGGGTCAACATCACTTAAAATTTAGAGTGTGAAAAAAATTGAATCTAAAATTCTCAAGTTTAGGTCGCCTCACAACTACCAATGGCATGGTTTTACATGTACGCACACACACACACACACACACACACACCAACAAGGTCCCAGACCCCCATCATTCTATGTAATTCCATTTCCTTTTTTTTCAGTCTACTCCCTATAAATCTCAATTTGCATCTATTTCCCCTTTCCTCAGAAAATCTCTTTTTACGGTCCAATCGAAGGCCACACACACACACACACACACACACACACACACTCAATGTGGCTTCGATGTGCAGTCCAGATGGACCACTGGAAGAGCACCTCCAAAATAAAGGGGTGGGGGACTAATTCCTGGTTTGCAATGAGGTGGAACTTCCAAAAAACAACTTTTAAGCGTTCTTTGGATTTAATATCTCAAAAAAAAAAAGTGTCTCCACTGTGATTGGTCGATGCAGCTTCCCTCACGATTCCTCCAATCTTTTTTTTTTTTTTCAGGATAAAATAGTCACATATATTTTCAGACGAATGGATGGTTGACGTCCGTGTTTTCTTTTTTTTTGTTTTTTTTTTTTTGGAAGCATGGCCGCCCCCAAACCTCCAACCCTCTACTTAAATACATTTATATTCATTATTTCACCACATGCATATTTTTTTTCCATTTGAAAGAAAAAGAAAAAAAAAAAAAAAAGGAGAAAAGAAAAGACGATCGGATTATTTAGCAAAAAAAAAAAGAAAAAAAAAAAACAATTCCAGAGCACTTGTTTTCTGAATTAATACCGCAATAAAATCGTCTCCACTGTGATTGGTTGATTGAAAGAATTCAATTTTTTCAAGACTTTTTTTTTTTTTTCGTGATAAATTATAGATATTTATTTTTGTTTCTTTTTTGGAAGCTTGGAGAGAAAAAGAAAAAAAAAAGGAAAATAAAAAGAGAAAATAAAAGATGTTCAGATTATTTAGCAAAAAAAATAAGTAAAAAATAGATAAACAACTTTTAAGCACTTACCTTCTGATTAAATATCTCAATTAAACTATCTCCACTGTGATTGGCTGATACTGCCCCCTCCTTCAATCAGGATTCCTCCAATCTTTTATCTTATAGTTTTCATTTTTCGTGAATTTATAGACATTTATTTATCGGATGGATTATTTCACAACCGTGTTTATTTATCCATTTGAAAGAAAAGAAAAACAAAATGAAAAAAATGCGAGAAGGTGTCCATCAACCATGATTGACGGTTTTTGGATTACTTTGCAAAAGAATAAAAACAAAACAAAAATAAAATATAGAACTCTCTAGCATTAAATAGCTCACTTAAAAGTGCCTTCACTGTGATTGGTTGACGCAGCCTTCCTCCTCCTCCAATTAAATTCCTTCGATCGTTCATTTCCCTCTATTTTTACTTTTTCGAGATAAATTATGGACATTTATGGTGTGTGTGCGTATGTGTGGATTTGTGGGTGTGTAAGTGTGTGTTTGTGAATGTTTATGTGTGTGTATGCATTTGTGTGTATTTGTTTGTGACTATGCGTGTGTGTGTGTATGTGTGTGTGTGTGGTTGTGTGAATGCTTGGGTTTGTGGATGTCTGAGTGTGTGTTGTTGAATGTGTGTGCATGTGTGTATTAATTTGTGTACGAATATGTCTGTGTGTGTGTGTGAATCTGCCTGTGTGTGTGTGTGAATGCGTTTTGTGAATGAGTGTATGTGTGTGTGTATGTAAGGACTTATGGACGTGTAAGTGTGTGTTTGTCAATGTTTATGCATGTGTATGCATTTGTGTGTATTTGTGTGTGAAAATGTGTGTGTGTTTGTTATTGTGTGTGTGTGTGTGAATCTGTCTTAGTGTGTGTGTGTATGCATTTTGTGTATGTGTTTGTGTGTGTGTTTGTATGAATGTATGGGTTTGTGGACCTGTGAGTGTGTGTTTGTGAACACGTGTGTGTGTGTGTATGCATTTGTCTGTATTTGTGTGTGAATATGTCCGTGTGTGTGTGAATCTTCCTGTGTGTGTGTGTATGCATTTTTGTGTATATGTGTGTGTATGTGTGGATTTGTGGACGTGTAAGTGTGTTTGTGTTGGTTTATGTGTGTTTATGTATTTGTGTGCGTATATGTATTAGTGTGTGTGTGTGTTTGTAATTGTGTGTGTGTGAATCTGTCTTAGTGTGTTGTATATGCATTTGTTTGTATTTGTGTGTGAATATGTGTGTGTTTGTTATTGTGTGTGTGAGTGAATCTGTCTTAGTGTGTATGCATGCATTTTGTTTATGTGAATGTGTGTGTGCGTTTGTATGAATGTGTGGGTTTGTGGACCTGTGAGTGTGTGTTTGTGAATGTGTGTGTATATGTGTAGATTTGTGGACATGTTTGTTTGTTTGTTATTGTTTATGTGTGTATATGCATTGGTGTGTGAATATGTATTAGAGTGTGTGTGTTTGTATGTATTTGTGTGTGAAAATTTGTGTGGTTGTGTTTGTGTGATTATGTGAATATGTGTGTGTGTGTGTGTGTGTGTGTGTGTGTGTGTGTGTTTGCTGGGACATACAAAGCGGGTCAGATTCCAGCCCACCACGGTGGCCGGACTGTTTCCGGACCCCAGATGGACGACCGTCTGCCTCAGGTGTCGGCAGGGGGTGTGTGTGTGTGTGTGTGTATATATGTATGTATGTATGTGTGTGTGTGTGTGTGTGTGTGTGTGTGTGTGTGTGTGTGTGTGTGAGGGGGGTCAACAGGGTGCACTTAAAAGCGTCCGACCTGACCGCTTTATCACCTCCGTGACAACGAGGAGCTGCTGGATCAGCGGACCTTAAAACTGGAGGTAATGCGTCCATCTGCCCCCCCGACACACACACACGCATACACACACACACACACACACACACACACACACCCCTGACTCCCCACCTGAGGGTTAATTAAATCGCCACCTGATATCCTCTTGGCCCGGCCTCACAAAGACCCACAGGCTCTTTTTTAATTTAAAAATTTTTCAATTTCTAATTATTACATCAATAATTTTGATTTTTTTTTTCAATTTTGATTTTTTTCAATATTTATATCTAATTTTTCACGAAATGCCTGTGAGGGTGTCCGCAGAAAAAAATGGTTTGAACATGAATGAATTGATGAACCAAAAATTTGAAAATCCAATATGAAGGACAGTTGAAAAATGATAAGTTAGTGGGAATGAAACGTAAACAACAAAAAACAAATTAAAAAAAAAAAAATCCTCAAACAAATTTTACTATAGCTACATCTCTGAGAACAAAAAAAAAGATAAAAAACAAAATTAAATACATTAAATATAATGAAATGAACTGAAATGAAAAGAAATAGAAGAGAATATAAAAGAAATTATGCTCAAATTAAATGAGGCAATTCATTTTAATTAAATTAATTACATTATTAAAATATAAATAAATTAAATAAAGCAATTGAAAATAAAAATAGAATAAAAATATAGAAATACCTTATAATTTTCTGCAAATTTTACACAAAAAATGTATGAAAAAAATATCTATTTGAATGAAAAAAAAATACAAAAAAAAAATATATATATATATATTCAACAAAATGAAAATCTTTTTTCTGTCAGCAAATATTCACACATTGTTAAACATTTATTCTGGCCGGGTCGAGACAAGTTTCTGAAAGAAAGCAAAAATTAAGTCGTTTTCCTTTTTCCTCCTGAAACGCAAGTTATATATTTGTGTTAATTAGAATAAAAAGGATTGGAGAGGAGGGGCGTCGGGTCGGAGACGGACACCCGGTCGGTTAATCCCTGAAAGCTTCGCCAGAAAGTCTGGAATTATGAATTGAACCCGGGTGAACCCGGTCTTGAAGTGTAACCACGGTAACCAAAGTACCTTCTGGAGAAAGAAATCCAGCACGGTTTTAATGAATATGATTTTAACCATCCTCAAATATGATAACACCAACGGATAAATGGATGAAATAGAAGACGAGAATACCAGACGTTATTGGCTATTTTTTTTTAAATCAAATATCATTTGAAAAACTAGTAGCGTTGGTATAATATAATGGAATAATATGATATTATATAATTATATGAAATTAATAATATCTTATGATTACATAATAACGAAATAATATTCTCATATAATTATATGATTAATCATTAGATTAATGATCAAATTGAAATGAAAATAAATAACATTTTAAAAAAAGTGGCCCTTTCGTTAAAAAAATGTATTAACAAAGACAAATGGTCAACAAAATGCTGAAAAAAACATCAGTATTATTATTATTATTATTATTATCATTTTTATTTTCATTATTACTATTATTATTATTATTAGCAGAAGCAAAAGTGGTAGAACTAGCAGCATTATTTATTGTCTCAAAATTTCATGTTTTTGATTCTTTTAAAATATATAATTCTGGAATGACTGGGCATTGATATTATTATATTGTATTAAAATATATATTTTTTATCATTTAAAACATTTTTCACTCATATAGAAAAAATTATGAACTTATCTATTATTATTATAATCATCATTATTATTATTGTTGTTCTTGGCAGGAGGAGTAGTAAGTAGTAAAATTAGTAGTAAGTAGTAAAATTAGTTAAATTAGTTCAATTTTATCTTTTTTTTATAGGAAAAATAATTGTTGTGTAATAATTGCACATTGCTATTATTAAAATTGCATTAAAATAGATCCGTTGGTACTATTGAAATTTTTTTGCCGAACTGAAAATATATTAACTTATCTATTTATTATTTAATTTTGCCTATATTTACTATATTTTTTCAATTTTTTTTTTTTAATTTATATTACTTTGCGATTTTTTTTTTTTTTTTTTTTTTTACATTTTATTTGATCCTATGTCCCATTTCAATAAGGCTCATAATGGTTTTTAGGCGAAAAAAAAAAACAAACCAAAAAAAAAACTAAAAAGGCCTTCAAACGATTCGGACGAAAGGTTTGACATTTTACAAGCAGAGCGATCGACCCAAGGACGGGTGTCAGGCGGCGGCGGCGGCGGCGGCGTTGGCGGCGGCGGCGTGAAAATTACCGCGAGGAAGAGAAAAGAAGAAAAAAACAACAAAAAAAAAGGAAAAGAAAACCCCGGCCGACTCGGCTTCACGTGACATTTAACTCGGGGACTGAACTCCAACATATTCCACCTCTGCCGCTGTAATGGAGTTGATGGAGTGTGTGTGTGTGTGTGTGTGTGTGTGTGTGTGTGTTACTGAATGGACAGATAAGGTCAGGGAGTTTTACTGGCCTCAGATAACGCCAAGTAACACGTCCGCCTTCATCGTCTACAATGACCTCTGACCTTTAACACACTCCTAATCCTCTTGATTTGTGGCCCAGCTTGTGTGTGTGTGAATGTGTGAGTGTGTGTGTGTGTGTGTGTTTGCTTCACTGCTGTGTGTTGTTTTTGTTTTTTTCTCTCCTCTCCTCTGATCCGCTGTGACCTTTGTCATTGAGTTTGTGTGTGTGTGTGTGTGTGTGTGTGTGTGTGTGAGTAAAAACTTAATTTTGCAGGATTTTATTATGCCCATTGTGATACAATCAAACTATCCCTGGTCCGTGATTAAGCCTACACACACACACACACACACACACACACACACACACGCACAGACACACACACATAACCACACACACTAACATATCGATTGATATTTTTTGGTTTATTTGAAACAGAATAGGAATTACCTCACAATAATTTCTAGATTTTCTTTTAGATATATGTATAAATGTTAAAATCCGCATTATATGTATATATTAATTATTCCAATGTAATCTTTTAAATCTTTAAAATTTTATGTTGCTTCTATTGTGATGGAGCTGCCCTATTTCTACTCGGAGCACCCATTGATCAATCAATCAATCAATCACTTTATCAATTGATCCGCAGACGGCACGGCGAAGCTGTGTTGATCTGTTCGTCCTAAAAGCAAGAAAGTTCCTGCTTCGTTTTATTCGTAAGTTTCATCCACGACACGAATGAATGAGTGAATTGTTGCTTATTTCTATAAAATTTGTGAATTAATTGTTGCTTGTTTCTATATAATGTTTGAATGGATTTTGCTTGTTTCTATATAATTTGTGAATGAATAAGTGAATTTTTTGCCTGTTTCTATATAATTTGTAGATGAATGAATGAATAGTTGCTTGTTTCTATATAATTTGTGAATTAATGAGTGAATTTGTGCTTGTTTTATAAAAGTTGTGAATTAATTGTTGCTTCTTTTGTATAATTTGTGAATGAATGAATGAATTGCCGCTTGTTTCTTTATAATTTTTGAATGGATTTTTGCTTGTTTCCACATAATTTGTGACTCAATGAGTGAATGGTCGCTTGTTTTTATTTATTTGTGAATGAATGAATGAATGTATTTTCGCTTGTTTCTATAAAATTTGTGAATGAATAAGTGAATTTTTGTTTCTTTCTATCTAATTTGTGAATTAATTTTTGCTTTTTTCTATATAATTTGTGAATGAATGATTGAATGAATGAATGAATTTTGCTTGTTTCTATGTAATTTGTGAATGAATAAGTGACTTTTTGCCTGTTATATATAATTTGTGAATGAATGAGTGAATGGTCACCTATTTTTACATATTTGTTAATCAATGAATGAATGAATTTTGCTTGTTTCTAGATAATTTGTGAATGAATACATTCATTTTTATCTTGTTTCTATATAATTTTTATATGAATGAATGAATAGTTGCTTCTGTTATATAACTTGTGAATGAATGAATGAATGAATTGCTGCTTGTTTCTTTATAATTTTTGAATGGATGTTTGCTTGTTTCCACATAATTTGTGAATCAATGAGTGAATGGTCGCTTGTTTTTATTTATTTGTGAAGGAATGAATGAATGAATGAATGAATGAATGCATTTTCGCTTGTTTCTATAAAATTTGTGAATGAATAAGTGAATTTGTGTTTGTTTCTATCTAATTTGTGAATTAATGAGTGGATTGTTGCTTGCTTCTATATAATTTGTGAATGAATGAGTGAATGGTCGCTTATTTTTACATATTTGTGAATCAATGAATGAATGAGTTTAGCTTTTTTCTATATACTTTATGAATGAATAAATGAATTTTTGCTTGTTTCTGTATAACTTGTGAATGAATGGGTGAGCGGTTGTAAATCTCCATATGATATATGTGAAAGGATGAATGGCTGCACATCTATATGAGTTATGAATGAATGAATAAATATTTGCATACCATATGAATAAGAGGGTGAATGGTTGTATCAGTAAGTTGTGAATGGATGAGCAAATGTTTATATGTCCCCATAAGACATGTGAATGGATGAATGAACGTATATATATATACATATATATATATATATACCCTTTTTTGACATTTTAATAAATGAGTGAATGTTCGTATGTGAATGAATGAGTGAATTGATGTCAATGAACGCACTTCTCTCATGGAAGTTTGTTTATATGAGTGCAGGATAAACATCATAACGAATGAATGAATGAATTTATTTTTTTGGACGCACATAGAAACACACTCGGCATGGAAATCCCGACCAACAACCTTCCAGTTGGTATCGACACACACTTCATATATTAGACGGAGAATCATAGTGTCTCTTGAGGAGCACAAGCTCAGGATACATTTACATACACACACACACACATAAGCTTTGCCTTATCGACTTTTTTTTTTTTTTTTTTTGCATTTTTACCCGCGCAGAGTTTTGACACGGCGAGATGGAGCGATCCCCCCGGGGTGAATCCGGCCCGACGCCGCCTGATTGCCGAGTGACAGACCTTTGATAGCCGCCAGAAAAGTGATATTACCTCGCTGACATTTTGAAAGATTACACGGGGCGCGCACGACGAGGTACGCACACACACACACACACACACTAACACACACAATTTAAAAAGAAAAAAAAAGAAAAAAAAATGGAGCGTGCCGTCAGAGATGGAAAGGAGAAAATAAATGCGAAAATGCAAATAAAGAATTGAAAGCTGAAGGCGGGGTGACAGCGATTCCACCTTGGTGACAAATGAAAAATGAAAATGCATTTGTTAATTCACTCATTTACACATTATTTAGTGGCATAAAACCATTCACTCTCTTCCAAAAGTGGAGAAATTCACCCTCTCATGCAAAATTTAGATCGTGAACTATTACTGTCCATTCATTCATATGTTATATGGAGAAAAACAACCATTCACTCTGTCATTCACTCAATTTATAACTATAACTATAACTACAACTATATATATATATATACTTTTTTTCATGTATATATATATATATATATATATATATACACGAAAAAAAAGTTCTCTTCCATATTTGGTCGTGACTTCCTGTTCTGATTTTATTTATTTATTTATTTGTCTATTTATTTGTTTGTTTGTTTGTTGGTTGGTTGATTGGGTGGTTTGTTTTATGTATGTATGTATTTATCTATTTTTATATTTATTTACTCCTTTATTTATTTATTTTATTTTATTTCATTTTGATGTGACACAAACTTTTGCTGCGACCTTATAGAATGGGTTTCATTGCCACGTCGAGGTGTGATCAAAATATAATTCCAAATTATCATCCCTGGAAGATAAAAGTTAAAGTTTAGCCTTTAGGTTTACAGGTGTAATCAGTATAAATTAGCATAAATTAGCATCTTTGTGTTACTGCTTACTGTCAGAAACTTTTCAACCCCCCCACATGATCATAAAAGTGTCCTTTTAAAAGCCTTTGAGGCAAACATTCATATGACGACCACAATGCTGCTTTAGCATAAACAATAGAAAGTGTTAGCCACTTGCTATGACCGTTAGCAGACAAAGACAAAGAATGTGTGAGGCTAAAAAGGAAATGCTAAAGCTGAAAGTCCAATGTTAGCCTAAACACTAATCCTAACCTTTTAGCTTTATCCATTAGCGTCCAGATTTCATCAGCATTTCATTTTTCACCCTGTTAGCATGCTAACAAAAAAGCTCATGATCCTGCCGCATTAGCTTTCAACAACTCTCAACTCTGTGTAAATGTGCTCGTGTAAACACCTGTGCCAAAGAATTAGCTCAATGCTAAGACTGTTAGCAAGCATTCACCAGTGTCATTGATTTGTTTCAGGGGGGGTTATTTGTTTTTGCTCACAAACACAATGAACAGAAGACAAAAATGAACTGCTGTAAAGGAAATTCTATCACTCGAAGCAATGTTAGCCTTGTTAGCATGCTCATAAAAAGGCCAATGATCCCGACCTTTTAGCTGTAGAGATTAGCACCTATATTTCAACAGCATTTCATGTTTCAACTGCTAGCATGCTGACAAAATAGCTCATGTTCCCGCCCAATTAGCGTTCAATGCTAGCAACAAGATTTTACCCTAACTTGATGACTGTATGATGTGTCAATAAAAAGGTTGCGTACATTTGCATATTTATCTCACTACTTCCTGTCAGAATCTCAACAACTCTCCCCTATAAATGTGTTTGTGTAAACAGTAATGTCATGCATTAGCACCATGCTAAGAGTGTTAGCAAGCATTCATCACTAACATTAATTTGTTTCGGGGTGTTGTTTTTTGTTATGTTCTCAAACACAAAGAACAGAAAATAAAGATGGAATTTTGAAAAGTTAGCTTTGTTAGCTATGTTAGCATGCTAACAAAACCACCAATGATCCCAACATTTTAGCTTCAGCTATTAGCACCTACATTTCATCATGCTTCATCGTGTGAACGAAAAATAATAAGGATTAATCTACGATTAATTTCCAAATAATGCATAGTCTTTAATTGAGTGCTCCATATCGCTAACGCTAGTTTCACAAAGAAAAGTCGACATAACTAGCTCTTACAAAAAAAAAACATCAATATCCGAATAAGATACCGACGGAAACGCGGCCCAACTTCTTCATTACAGCATTTAATTACGACTCAATCCACAAATAAAACTTTTTTTGTTTATTTCTCCAACCTCTCGCTAACAGCTAACGTCCAATTTAGCCTGCGCTAATTATACCGTGTGTGTGTTGATTGAAGGTACAGAGGTGAATCATTTGACCTCACGTGTGTTTCAAACGGCCTTAAAAAGGGATTATTTACGCGTCCCGATGAAGACACCGGCGCCGCGTAACGAAACGACGGCTTAATGAGAGTTCGAAGCCGATGCGTCGGCTTCAGACGCTCGCCGTTTATATCCCCGCTAAAAACGCCTCCGCCGGCGTCGGGGGGTTAATTGAGTGTGTCGGTAAAAATAGACAAAGTCTATCCGACTCTCCGGCGGAGTGTTCGTGCGTCGCGGGTCTTCGCAGTGCTGCTTGTCATTGCCCCCGGCAAGTACCTATGCGCTTGCATTCAGGGGGTGGGTGGGAAAAAAAAAAAAAAAAATAGAATCTCGTCGGGGTTCAGCAGGTACTGAAATGATTTGATTTCAGGGCCGCCGAGTATTTGCATTTCAAACGCGCCCGAACGCGGACCGGGGCTTAATTTATTCCTTCTCGGCGGATCTGCGAGTGGGGAAAGCTGCTCCGAACCCAGAATATAGAGCCGATTGGCGCCAAAAAAAAAACGTGACACACACACACACACACACACATGCGCGCACACACACACGCACATGGCGTTCACGTACGTCGCGACGTTGTCGGAATAAACACGGGAAGCGATTGATTTATCACGTCTGTCCGTTGCCCTCGGCGCTGCAGAAGCCGAGAGGAAGGAAAACACTTTTTACTTCTATTTGTAAACCAGATCCACACAAAGTACAATAAACATAAGTATAGTTTATATACAATAATTCTGATTATACCGAAAAACAAAAGGAAATAATGGCGTAACGGCGCATGAGTGAGTGAATTTTCATCTCAAAGTAACATGAAAATGACATTTTTGACCTTTGAATGACAGGGTGAATATTTGCTAACTCTGTAGCTGAAAATAAGAGTTAATGTTAGCAAGCTTTTTAGCATTTATTTTTAGCAAAATATTTGTACTTAAGACATTAAAACACTCGAATTTGACACTTTATAGTTTCATTTCTCTTTCTTATTCCCCCCCTTTTCTTTTTTTTTTTTTTTTTTTACTGTTTATACAACTTCCTATAATTATTTATTATTGTTATATTTTACTTTTTTTATGGACATGCAATATTTGCTTTATTGATTGTTTTATTGCATTTTAATTGCTGTTTATTGCATTTATTTACTGCATTTTGTTGCATTTTATTGCATTGCATGTCCATATGACAAATAAAAGGGTTAAATGTTAATTTCCCAATATGATACGTGAATGACAGGGTGAATATTGTAAAACTCTGTGGCTAAAAATGGGAGTTAATGTTAGCAAGCTTTTTAGCATTTATTTTTTAGCAAAATATTTATACTTAAGACCTTAAAACACTTGACTTTGACACTTTATAGTTTTATTTGTATTTCTTAACCCCCCCACCCCCTTTTTTTTCACTGTTTATACAATTTCCTATAATTATTTATTATTATGTTTTACTTGAACTCTGGCACAACAATTTCCTTTGGGATAAATAAAGTTGTTCTTATTCTTATTTATGCTATTTTTTTTTATGGACATGCAATAATGGACATGCAATAATTGCTCTATTGATTGATTTATTGCATTTTTTTTGCATTTATTTATTGCATTCATTTATTGCATTTTAATTGATTTATTGCATGTCCATATGACAAATAAAAGGGTGAAATGCTATATTTCCCAATATGATTCGTGAATGACAGGGTGAATATTGTTTATCTCTGTAGCTAAAAATGAGAGTGAATGTTAGGAAGCTTTTTAGCATTTATGCTATTTTTTTATGGACTGGCAATAATTATTTTTAAGCATTTATCAAAAAATAAAAGGGTGAAATGCTATATTTCCCAATATGATACGTGAATGACAGGGTGAATTATTTATGTCTCCATTGAATACGATGTGAAAATAGATGTTTATCTTTATTTCAGGGTGAAAAGTCAATGAAAATGTTGTCTCTTTATGGTCGTATGTCACGATATAAGATGAAATGACGTAAATGACGGGGTGATTTAAAAACAGATCATCGCAAAGTCACAAACAAGACTGTTACCATAGCGACGGAAAGAGTCGCCATTGGAAAAAAAAAAACAAAACAAAACAAAGAGCGTAAATGATGAAGTTTTAATTTCGTCAGGACGTCGGGCGGTCGCCGTGTCGCGGCGAAACGGACGATCGGTCGGCGACCAGCTGGCGGGGAGAAAAAAAAGCGGCGGGTATCGGTCCGGCGCGTTAATTTATAATCACACACGCAGGTGTTTGGTCCGTTTGTCGCCCCCCAAAAACACCGACGACGCCCCAAAAGTGATAAAGAACGGCCTTTGGCGAAGGCTAACCCAGCGGTACCTGATTTATAGCCGCCGCCGCCGCCATGTTTCATTCTCTCTGCCTTTTTTTTTTGCGTCTTTGGACAATCTGGCAATGGGGATCTCAATATTTTATCTGTAAATAAAGCAGTCGGACCCTCACACACACACACATACACACACACACACACTTGCCTTTCATGGGGAATTCACATTTGAGAGGGATAAATTAAAGAGAGACAATGAATGGCACGAGTGTGACCCCGCATTGATACAGTGGGGGTGAAAAGGCCGTGTGTGTGTGTGTGTGTGTGTGTGTGTGTGTGTCGTTATTTACCCCCATTGTTTTTCCGACGGGGCCCGTCAAGTGTTACGCCGAATGAGATCTGCTCTGAGATGCCACTTACACACACACACACACACACACACACACACTCTCTCACACACACACAAACACATGTGCACAAAGTGATCCAAAGATTGTGTAAAAAAAAAAAAAAAAAAAAAAAACACCCGCTGTGTGCTGTTGCCGCGGCAACCATACTCTGGCAGAAACTTGCCGGACTGTTTATTTGCTCCCGTAATTACCCTCTCGCCTCCAACATGGAGCTAAAAATGCTAAAAAACAAAACAAAAAAACATTAGCTAAATGTCAAGGATGTACATATTAGCTAATTTAAAAAGGATTAAGGTGTGTGTGACAAAGTGCAAGTGTGTGTTTGTGATCTCTACTTTGTCCTCTGATTGGTTCCTGCATTGACCTCTTCTTCCCTCTGATTGGCCGCTGTATTATGGCCACCTGCAATGTGATTGGCTGTTCCTTCACTCTGATTGATCGCTCAACGTGTCTGATATTCACTCTGATTGGTCACTGTTGTCACTGGTCCTTGACGATGACTGTGATTGGACATTGAACAGCAGTGTTGTCTTCTCTGATTGGTTCTTGGGGTTACTCCACTCTTATTGGTGGATTTATCATGTTGTACTATAATCTGGCGTTTTAGTTACTCATCTTTGACTGTGATTGGTTCTCGCGTGCAGTATTCCTGGACTCTGATTGGCTGTGATAACCAGCACTCCTTGATTGTGATTGGTTGTTGCCTTCAGTGTTCCCTGCCTCTCATTGGCTGTTGTGCTTGGAGTTTTTTGACTGTTATTGGACACTTTAGTAAGTATTCCTTGACTCTCATTGGTTGTTGTACCCAGTATTCCTTGACTTTGACTGGCTGTTGCACTCTGGCTTTCCTGACTGTTATTGGTTGTTGGAGTTGCATTTACTTAACTCTGAACGGCTGTGCCATCCAGATCTCCTCGACTGTGATTAGTTGTTGCCTTTGGTTCTTGCGTCCGAGAGTTTCTTAACTGCCGTTGGCGATTGCGACAAGTTTTCCTTGACTCTGATTGGTCGGAGCTGGGTTTTGACTCCATGATAATTTCTGACTGAAATATTTAATTTGAAGGCAACGGGAGTGTGAAGTCCTTGATGCTGGTAACAGTCCAGTATTTGTTTTGACGGCGAAGGGTAAACCTGAGGCCTAAAACAGGCGAGAGATAAACACACAGCGAACAACGGCCTCCGAAAATCGCAATAGAAAACGGGAAACATACGAGTCTGGCGTCTCCTCGCACCTGATGAAGACCAATTGTATCCATCAGCGGGTGACTGATTAACTTCCAGTGTCTTCAAATGGGTCATACGGGTTTCACTGATTGGCCGATGCAGGAAAGTAAAGCCAACAACAAAGTGCACTCAAATGTTGTCCATGGACTTGTATTTTTAATTTAATGGCAAATTAAAGTTCCCTACAGTTCTATTTTTTCAGTATTTTGAGCATACCACTACCCCCGATGGGGTACAATTGTCCTCAAAAGGGTACCTTTGGTCCCAACCTTATCTAGACCCAAGTTCGGTCTAGATAATTGGGTCCTCAAAACAAGAACCAAAACAAGAAGTTGGTTTTGTTGTCATAGCGATACTGAAACAACCGGTGGTTGATAGCTGCTTTCAGGCACTCACTGTATAGCTCAAATGCATCAGTCCAGAGACCGCGGTAGTTGAAATTGCTTAAATGGTGCTCTGCAGTCCCCTAGATGTATCTGTTAATGAGCGTGGCTTATGAGTTCCACCAATCAACAAGCACCTCTGAGGTCCTATGGAGACATAAAAAGACAACAGCCATGTTTATGTCGGAATTTTTTGGTGCATTCGGACAATGCAGGAACCAGTAACCAAGTACCTCAGTTCCTAGAACAATGATCATATGATAGAGTACTTGGTGATTAGTTCATCGTCCAGTTTGTCAAGAGAAAGCGTACCAGTGAGCAAAATACTTTAACTCCGCAGCCCTCAAGTAGCAGTTGTTATTGGTCGAGGCTTATGAGTTCTACCAATCCCCAAGCTACTTGCAGTTCTAAGAGCCTTTTAAGAAGAACTTGACTGTATCTTGGTACATAAGGACTGCAGAGGAACAAGGAATGCAGCTTGGTCATTGGCGGATAAGTTTATAAAAATGGCACTCAGCAATCCATAAAAGAATAGCTGGTAATGGGCGTGGCTCGTGAGTTCCACCAATCAACAGGCACCTATGTTTCACCATTAAAAAGACAGTTCTGGGAACTGAGGTCCATGGTCCCTTCTGTGGTCCCTTACTGCCCGAAGGACTGCAAAGCTAAGAGGTTCCCTTTGGGGAAGGTGATTCCTGGAAAGAACTACTATCGCCTACGTCATGTGACTTCCCAAGGAGCCATAAACAGACCCTGTTCAGGAGTAGAAGCTGAAGTCCATGGTCAATACATTGGTCCCTTAGCACCTGTAGGGATTCAAAGGTTACCCTGAAGGAGGGTAGTTCCTGGAACAACATCCGAGCTAGGCTTTTCTTGGAACTTGTATGTCCAAAAGCAGCTTCCGTTATAAGAGTCCAGATGGAACCGGAAGTAGACCATTCCCAGGGTAGGAGCTAAAACGGTCCCTGTTTCCCATGCTGTCCGAATGCACGGGTGTACGGTCCAGTCCCTGAAAAAGGTTTCCTTGAACTGCAAAAGGTTCCCGAGGTTAGGCTACATTCTCCAAAATAAATTCGGAGTTGCCTAACACCTCAACCCATCTGATTGTCCACGGTTATTATCCCCTCCTCGCAGGACGGGTTCCCGAAAAGGTTCTCGGAACCGGCGAAAAAAAAAAGTTCCTACAGTGCTAAAAAGGCAGGCTATTGTCGCGGGCTAATCTCAAGCAGAACCGCTGATCCCGTTACCGTCGGTTACTGTTGGTTACCGTTGGGTTTCTATTAAAGGTCCCCAGCTGGATCCCCTTCGGGGAATAATCCCTCATAGGTGCGGACAAAGACACACACATGGAACTTTTCCTTTGTTTTGAATTTGAAGGATGGTACAGTCCGCCCCCCCCCCCCCCCGCCCTTCGGTAATACCGAAGCCCAGCTTGAGCGATGGGCTCCTCCGGCCTACGGCAATATCTTTAACAGGATTTAGTGACCGCCGTTGTGCTTTTAGACTGTGACGGCCTTGTTAGATCAAAATTAGACACCTTGCCCCGTTTTTTTTTTTTTTTTTTTTTTTTTGGCAGGTTCGCCCCTCGCTTTTCCTCATTACGCGGATTTATCGACATTTCGATTTCACATCGGGCGCTTGAATGGAGAGTCCGAAAAAAAAAAAAAAAAAACGCCTTATCCCTCTCGCCGTCGCCACGGTGACGAGCCCCCCCCCCCCACCCCCACCCTACCGCCGCCTGTCCTTTAGCGTCCCTAAATCTCCCAGCAGGAAACCAAAAAAGTAATACTTTTTTTTTTTTTCCTTTTTTTTTTTTTGGGACTCACCTCCCAGCCGCACCAAAAAAAAAAAAAAAAAAAAAAAAAAAAGATTTAACTTCCTTTTATTCTCGGCAGACGTCGACCTCCGGCGCTCCGAGAGAAAAACGGCGCCTTATTACAGAAGCTCCGCTTTCCACGGGGGGACGGTAACGGGACGGGTGGAGATTAATCCCCGGGCCTCCCATCAGGTCGCAAATCCCCGTTTCGGGTTTTTTTTTTTTTCCACGGTCGTGAAGCCGAGGAGGAGGATGAAGAGGTGTGGGAGCGTTCTACCAACAGGTTGCCATGAAAACGGAGAGCTTTCCCATCGCTTCTTCATTGCTTTGCTGCTCAGCGGGTGTGTGTGTGTGTGTGTGTGTGTGTGTGTGTGTGTGAGGGAGGGGGTCGCACAGTAGGACAGTACAAACACATGAGCCACATGTCAGCGGGGAGCAGGAGGCCATCGCACTCCATCACTTCAGGTTATGTTCAGGTTAGATGTGTCAGGGACGTCCTGGAGATAAAGGATTTGCTGGGAATGAATGAATGGAAAATGATTATTTTTAAATATTTTGTATCATCTGATTGGACAAAAAAAAAAAAATCAAGAAATAATTTTTAAAATGTTTAATAATAATAATAATAATAATTATATGACAATGTAAGAAAGCTAATATTAAATTAAAATAAAATTTAAATATGCATTCCTTCAAATATTCCGTGACCGTGTATGCAGGATAACTGATACGGACAATGTCTGAATGAATAAAGCAAAATAAAATGAAATGAAATATTTAGTAATAATAATAATAATAATAATAATAATGAGAAGAAGAAGAACTAAATAACACTAAACGAAGCTAATAATAAATTTAAATAAAATTAAAATATGCATTCCTTGAAATATTCTGTGACCCTGTATGCAGGATAACTGATACGGACAATGTCTGAATGAATAAAGCAAAATAAAATGAAATAAAATATTTAGTAATAATAGTAATAATAATAAGAAAAAGAAGAAGAACTAAATAACACTAAAAGAAGCCGACATTAAATTAAAATAAAATCAAAATGTGCATTCCTTTATATGTTCAATGACCATGTGTGCAGGATAAGTGACACAATGTCTGAATGGATAAAGTAAAATTAAATGAAATAAAATATTTAGTGGTAATAATACTACTACTACTAATAATAATAACAATAACAATAATTAAATAGCACAATATTAAATTGAAATAAAATCAAAATATGCATTCCTTTACATGTCCTATGACCATGTGTGCAGGATAAGTGACACAGACAATGCCTAAATGAATAAAGGGAAATAAAATAAAACAAAATAAATAAAAGGTTATATTTATTGACTAATATTTAATGTTGTTTGATTATGGTCTTTCCTATTTACCTATTTATTTTTTGAAGAGTGACAGATGGTAGAGCATTGATGGACTGCTGAATTCTAAGGGAACTTGTACCTATCATTTCTCAATAATTGTTTTTAATGCAAAAAAGAGGATATATACAAATATAGGCATGAGCGGAAAATATTGGAAAATAAAATTAAATACATTTCTGTGATTGACAGGTTACCTTTGGTGGTTAAACACCCCCAAAATGCCTGGTTTTAAAATATTTGAAAATTAACTCCGGCAATCTCCTCTCTGCAGGTTTGCAAACTCAGCTAATTTTTTTAATTAAATTGTTTAATTAGCATTATTTACTGTTTTTTTTGTTTTTTTCCATAGGTTGAGGCTATTAGAAATATAAAAATAAAGTAAATAAAATTAATAATTTGATTAAATCTGATGAGATAAATGGAGCCGGAGATTTTAGCGAAACAAGGAGCCGTGACTTTGGTTAAATCCCGTTCAGCCTGCCAAATAAATCAGAATTTAGTGGTTAAAAAAAAAAAAAAAAAAGAAAAATTAAATTAAAAAAAAAAGAGTATTGGAAATTTGGAATGCTCTCGACAAAACATTGTATGATGAATAAATATATAGATAAAAAATAATAATAACAAAAAAAAAAAAAAGAAATCTGCTTGACGAAATGTTGCTCTATAAATGAGTAATAATAATAAGAAGAACATTTTGAAAATGTTGGACTATAAATAAATAATAATAAAAAAACAAACATTTAAAAATGTTGGACTATAAATAGATTAAAAAATATTTTAAAATCAGCCCAATAAAACGTTGAACCATAAATAAATTAAGTATATCATTATTCTGGCTCCCCCTTTTTTTCCTGGATCTTCCTGGACGCACGGTGGTGCTGCCCGGCCTTCAGGGCGCCCAGATAATCCCTCCATCTTTTATTGAGATATCACAAACGGAAGAGAAGAACAAGAACAAGAAGAAAAAGAAGAAAAAGACGTACAAGAATAAGAAGAAGAAGAAGAAGAAGAAGGAAGTAGAAGATGGTGTGGGAAAGGTCAAGTGCCTCGGAGGGACAAGCAGGAAAAAAAAAAAAAAAGACAATTTTTCATCCATGATTGATGATCTGCCCACGGCTCGCTGTGTGGAAGACACACAGAGGTCACACACACACACACACACACACACACACACACACACATACACACATGAACACATATATATATATATATATATGTACAAACACACACTGCATGAACTTAATGATTTTGTCTATTGTGATTTCTCTGCTGATCAGCCTGAAAGTCTGTTTCTGTGACGGTGTGTGTGTGTGTGTGTGTGTGTGTCTGTGTGTGTAATCAGACAAAATAAAAATCTCAATTCCTTCCCGGTAAAAAAAAAAAAAAAAAAAAAAAAAAAAAATCAATAAAACAATGATAATAGCAAACAACTAAATAAACTAGATAAATAAATACACGAATGAGTGAATTAATTGATAAATAAATAGAATGAATGAATAAGAAATGTATGAATTAGCTGGTGACTGAATTAATTATAAAATGAAATGATAACTTGATGAATTAATACATGTGTCAAAAATTGAATAAATAGGAAATAAAAATAAATTGAATTAGTAGGTGAATAAATTAATAAATAAATGGATGAATGAATGTAGGGATGAATAACAATATATTTCAATCAATAAATGGGAAAAAATAAATAAGTAGATGAGTTAATGCATTGATAAATCAATTAAAAAGCAAATAAATGAATGAAAAATGAATGAATGAATGAATGAATGGATGAATCCATTTATAAATAACTAAATCAAAAAATAATACATGAATGAATGAAGCGATGAAAGAATACATTTATAAATAAATACATTGATGAATGAATAAATGAAAATATTGAGATGAGTCACCCTATCTTTTTATTTTTAGCCGTAATGAATGTATAAATACATTACAATTAATAAATAATTAAATACTTTGATAAATAAACAAATATTTATTTATTCATAAATAATAAAATTAATGAATAAACAGATTGATGAATGAATGTATGAATATTATTTGGATGCATCACCTTGTTTTGTAACTTTGGGGAATTAAATTAAAAAGAAGGAAAGAAAAAACAGCAAATAGATTAATACAATTGATATCATAAATGAAAAATTTATGTTCTTTCCTGATCAGAAATTGTTTGGTCGATAAAGTTTGCTCAATTTCATAGGATTTTATTTTTATCACTTTTTCAGATTTTATTCTATTTCTCATAATTTCAAGACAAGAAGTCTTATTTCATCATGTTGACAAATTGTTTGAATAATTTTCAACAAGTTCATTTCTCCAGATTTCCAGAAAACAGAGTTTATTTTTTTTAATTACAAGTTAGTTTTATCCTCACCCTGAGAAAAAAAAAAGAAAGCTAATTTCCTCAAGAGGAAAATAAAAAAGCGTATTTTCCGGAATTATATTATTGTCTTGTCGTTTTAAGACAAAGCCGCCATTTTTAGTGTTCCTATCTGCTTCTAGTGTTGAGAAAATAAAGCTTATTTCAGGTTATTTAATATTGGTTCATTTAATTGTTTATTTCTATTTCATCTCACACAATATCAAAATAAACTTTTATTTTCAAGAGATTTTAGTTAGCTTGCAATCTCAAGAAAATAATGAATTCATTAATTAATTGGTTCGTTAATGATTTAATCGATTGATTGATTCATTAATTGGTTAATTATGTGATTTAATCGATTGATTAATATCTATAACTAATTTGCTTTTTCTTATTGATAATAATAATGACAATTAGGTAACTTTCTCCTGATCATGAGAAAATAAAGCTTATAAATGTCATACATTTCAATGTGTTCAATTTTAATTTTATTTGATTTCTCATGTTTTCAAGACAATTTAGCTAACAATTTAGCTTTATTTTCTCAGGATAATAAATCATTTTTTCTTAACATCACGACACATTTCTTGATGGTCGTAAAAAAAGAAATATATCATAAATAATATCTAATCATTCAGCTTTATATGAAAATTAAGTGTTAACCAAGAAAAACAATAAAAATTAGAGATTGACGCTTCTGGGCTTCTATAGTTTTCATGCTTAAAAAAAACAATTCAGCATATTGAAGTCCCTCCTGTTTAAATATACTTTCTTCTTATCTTTATGTCAGGTTTTATTTCATTTTAATTCTCATCCTCCACCGGAACACTTACCGTTTTTGTTTGATTTTTCCATGCTTTTTCTTTTTTTCTTATCTCGCCATTAAGCTTTGTCGGGGGCCAATTAGAAAGGCGGCGTACAAAACGGATCACACGGCCCAGAATCTCGGAAAGTAAACAGTTTGCGCGGCAGATAAAAGCGGCCATTTTTAATCGTCCTCCTCACCGCTAGCGCTAAAAAAGGCTCGGAGGGGGACGGGGGGGCATTATCGCTCATTCCCCGATCTATATTTAACTCCGTCCGAAGCCACGCATGCTGACAGATGCTAAGATAAATGTTTCAGCGGGAAATCGGCGGTAAACAGCTTGTTTTGCCTTCCCGCGTTCCCGGCGAGAACACAGGGAATTATTAACGCGAACACGTCGGAAAAAAACGTCGAGTTAGCGCGTCGATTGCTCCGCGATTGGGCCTTTACTGACCCCTGCTGGACGTTCTGGGAGCAGAAATTAATAGGAACGCTAACTAGCTTAGCCGCCACTGCTCGTTTTTGGGTGATGTTGGGTCTGCATATCTGGGGGATGCTAGCGTACTAGCGCCAGGGGGGTTAATACGGATCGGCACATTGCTATATAGAATATATATATATCAGTTATTATGTCTCCAAAGAAGAAAAGGGTCCTCTGATGGTTTATAATTGAGGTGTTGTTGATGTAGCATCGCTCTGAATCCGCTAACTCAGAGATACTAGCATTCATCCATTCACTCATTCATTCATTCATTTAACATTTTAAAAGGGGCGTGCTACCATTCACTCATCCATTCACTCACTACTCATTCAGATGCATGCTAACATTCACTCATTCATTCACATCGCTAGAGACTATAGCCGTTCACTAGTTCACTCATTCATTCATTCACAACTCATTTAAAAGCATGCAGCTATTCATTCACGTCTCCCAGAGACATAAAACAATTCACTGATTCATTCACATTGCATGGAGACAAACAACTGGTCACTAGTTGACTCATTCATTCATTCATTCATTCACAACTTATATAGACGCGTGCTAACATATGCTAACATTAACTCACTCATTCAGACATTCATTCACAACTTATATAGATGCATGCTAACATTCATTCATTTATTAATTCACAACTTATATAGATGTATGCTATCATTCATTCATTCATTCATTCACTCATTCATTCGCAGCTTATATAGCCACATGCTAACATAAACTCATTCATTTTTTCATTCATTCTTACACAACTCATATAGATGCATGCCAACTTTCGCTAACTCATTTATTCACAACTAATATAGACACATGCTAACATAAATTCATTCATTCTTCCATTCATTCATTCACAACTTATATAGACACATGCTAACATAAATTCATTCATTCTTCCATTCATTCATTCACAACTTTAATAGATACATTTTACCATTCATTCCCCACTTTTTATCGACACATGCTAACATTCACTCACTGATTCATTTATATATTCACAACTTTTATAGTCACATGCTAACATTCATTCATTCACAACTTATATAGATGCATGCTAACATATGGTAACATTAACTCACTCATTCAGTCATTCATTCACAACTTATATAGATGCATGCTAACATTCATTCATTTATTCATTCGCAGCTTATATAGACACATGCTAACATAAACTCATTCATTTTTTCATTCATTCATACACAACTTATATAGATGCATGCCAACTTTCGCTAACTCATTTATTCACAACTAATATAGACACATGCTAACATAAATTCATTCATTCACAACTTTAATAGATATATTTTACCATTCATTCCCCACTTTAACGAATGGTAAAATATGCTAACATTCACTCATTCATTCATTTATGTTTTCACAACTTTTATAGACACATGCTAACATTCATTCATTCACAACTTATAGATGCATGCTACATTCATTAATTCATTCACAACTTTTATAGACACAAGCTAACATTCACGCACTCATTCATTCATTCATGCATTCATAACCTATATTAATGCATGTTACCATTCACTTATTCATTCAAAGTTTGTATAGAAACATTTGCATCCGGACATGCACATGTAAATGAGTGGAGTAAATGTACGTGCGGTCGTGAGGGCGTTTCTATTAATCAATTCATTCAGTCATTCGTTGACATCGCAAAGAAGCATCCAACCATTCACTCATCCATTCATTCATTCATTTATTCACAACTCATATAGAGGCATAAAACCATTAATTCATTCATCATTCATTCAAATTGAATATATAGACAGACAATATTCAGTTGCTGTGTTGACAAACAAGGTTTCACTCATTCATTCACATCTTATAGAGACATAAAACCATTCATTCTTTCATTCATTTACGCATCAAATAGAGAAACAATGATTCACTCATTCATTCACACGTCATGTAGAAACCATGCGATGACATCAGCGGCTCAACGCCGACCGCGCTTCGCTATCGCTGGCGTCGGGGCCTCGGCGAGCCGAATTTGTCGCACAATCGGACGCGTCGGGCGAACAAGCAGGCGGAAGGTGAAGTCATTTCCTGCGTCGCCGCGGACGACCGAGATAAGACCCCCGGCCAGGAAACAGGAAGTGGCACAATGGGCTAACGCCATTAGCTTTAACGTAGCGACCGCGCCGGGCTGACAGTCACTCAAAAAATAAATAGCTGGGTTTTTCCCCTGAACCCCCCGAAGTGTGTGTGTGTGTGTGTGTGTGTGTGTGTGTGTGTGTGTGTGTGGTTCAGTTTAAACGCGATTAATCCCGTTGTTTCATTCCAAGCCGAGGACAGGAAGTTGCAGGTCGAAGTACTTGAACGGACAATTTCCGCCGTTTCCTTTAATTATGTGTCTTGTTCGCCGACCGGCGATCGACCAATGGGACGCTTCGCCTTTTCCCAATTAAAAATAAGCGGGTAGAATATTTTTAATGGACAACTGGAAATGGATCAAGTAGAAAAGAATTCATGTAAAATTATTTTTTTTTATTTTTTAACTAAAAAGCTGTTATTTTTTTTTTAAATACATGAGGTATTTTATCGTAAATTAACTATTGAATGATTAAAGGGTCCCTGGAAATACATTGATTAAAATATATTTAGTTGTAAATTTAAAGGGGATTTTCTTTACTGGAAATTTTGAAAGATAAAACAAAATAAGACAAACAAATAAATAACAATTTAGTTTGTGGATTACTCAAAATTCAAGGCCATATAAAAACCGGAAAAACATCCATTAAAATACAATTGATAGCAAAATTAAAAGCAATGTTTTTACTAAAAAAGATGAAAAATAAAAAAAAATAAATCAAATGAGACAAACAAATAAATAAACCGTTAAACTAGTTTGTGGATTATTCAATATCAAAGGCCACATAAAAACCGGAAAAACATCCATTAAAACACAATGGATTGCAAAATAAAAAGTGATGTTTTAACTGAAAAGATGAAAAATAAAAATAAAAATAAATAAATAAAATTAGATAACAAGCGGATAATTATTAGTGGGTTATTAAGAGCTGTATAAATCCTATAAATAAATCCATCAAAATAAAATGAAATGTTATTTTTTTTTAACTGAAAAAATGTTGAAAACAAATTCAACAAAAAAATAAACAAATCAATAAGTTAAGTTCCATTTTTCCGTAACAAACCAATAAAATAAACGTCTCCAGAAACGCTCCCGTTGACCAATTTTCTTTTTCGTCGCCCGAAAAATTCGTCCTTTGTCAGAATGTCGTGTTACGTTGTGTAAAAGCAAAACCGACAGGGTTTATTACACAGCTACTAAAGAACGGCGTCGGATTATCACGCCGTGACATTTCGTCGCGAGACGTCTGGCGGTTTTACGACAACCGGTTTAAAAAAAAAAAAAAAAAAAAAAAAAAAAAAAGAAACAGAAAAAAAAAAGGGAGGTCGGGGAACCGACCAATGGCGAGCGGCGGTTTCGGAAAATTAATCGCGTGGCGAAATCGATTCCTGAGTCATTAGACGATGGCGTTATCCAACAGATTGACACGTGCACGCATGTGTGTGTATGTGTGTGTGTGTGTGTGTGTGTGCGGGGAACACCCGCCGCCACCTTAACCTTCATCTCCGTCTCGGGGATCTCCATGGCGACGGGAAAACCTGAGCGCCGAGAGCGTTATTGGAAGTGACACATTAATAAACTGTAGCCTCCGGAGGGACCGCAATCACGGCGCGGAGATTATTATTCTTTTTTTTTTCTTTTTTTTTCTTCTTCCTCTCCTTCGTTCCATCTCATCTCCTCCTCCTCTTCTTCAACGTTATCGGCGGCGGCGGAAAATTAAGGACCCGGGTTGCTGTCCGGGTCAGCCATCCGTCACTAATGAGCCTGAGACTTTTTTTTTTTTTTTTTTTTTTTTAATGACGTTCGAGTTTAATTCATTTAAATGTCTCCGTTTTATTACGCGCTAATAAACACAAGCACTTTTATAGAAGTAGGGAAAAAAAAAAAAAATCGATTAAAAATGATCCGTGTCTTTTGGTCAGAATTCTGAAATCTTAATTTTTTGGGTAAAGAAATATATATATATTTTTTTTTTTTTTTTAAATGAAATTTTATTCAAATTCATTGATTTGATTTGTGAATGCAAGTGTAAATTGTTGCTTCTGTCTCCAAATTTTTAATTTTAAAATTTCTTCCGTCAGAGAAAAGCTGGTTTGCGTGTGCACGAGTGTGTGTTCATATGGTAGCAGCTAGTCTTGTAAACTGCAAATGCTGTCAAGCGTAATTCACATTAATACTCATAGAATGATGATAATAATAATAATAATAATAATAATAATAATAATAATAATAATAATAATAATAATAACAATAACAATAACAACAACAATAATAATGATAATAATAATAAAAAGAAGCGGATGAAGAATAAAAACGATTAGAAATAGCATTAATGATAAACTATAATATACTATTATAACAACTGCTACTACTCGCAATAACAATAAAAACATAAACTATAATTCTAATCCTAATCCTGATATGAAAACTTCTACACATCTTAATAATAAAATAATAATAATAATAATGATAAGATGAATGAGAATATTTAAAAAGTGAATAATGATAAAACTGATAATAAAAAGATAATAATAATAATAATAATAATGATAATAATAATAATAATAATCAAGAGATGTGGAAGAAGAATAAAAAAATGAGAAATAACATTAATAGTAAACTATAATATACTACTACAACAGCAACTGCTACTATTAACAATAACAATAAAAACATAAACTATTATTCTAATACTAATATTAAAACAACTACATATCTTAATAATAAAATAATAATAAGATGTATGAGAATATTTAAAAATTGAATAATAATGATAATAATACTGATAATGAAAACATAATAAAAATGATAATGACAATAATGATGATAAGGACAAAAATAAAAATAATGATAAAGATTTAAGTAGCAATTTCTTTGGTCTTAAACTAGTTTTATTGATCGATCCATTCATTTGTTGAGGAAACTGTCATTGGTTAAAAGAAGCAGCCGTTCACCCTGTCATTCACAAGTCTTCAATGAACCTCCTACATGTTTTTGTGCAGCTTTTATTTATTTAGGCATTTTACCTTCATTGAAAAATTACTTTTTTCACATATAAAGTTAAGTTTTTTTCACTTAATTTTATTGTACGTTTCTAGTTACCACAACACCAAGACATTTTCCCTGTATGTAAAAACTAAAGAAAATTAAGAATTTCTGATTCTGACAAGGACGGTGTTTGGAGACCAGGGTCACATCGTTGGATGGCTCGTCGGGACCCGGGCCGTCCAGACGGACTCACATCCCTCGGCCATGTTCGCGTTTGGTTAAATCATTTGTGTGTGTGTGTGTGTGTGTGTGTGTGTGTGTACATCTGTTTTTCAATGAAGTAGAACAGGGTGCTACTTTAATATGCCCATCTTCAATCTGAGGGAAGCGCTAGAAATTAGCTTTCCAATATAAGCGCCCGGTAAGGGTCTGCGTCCGCGCACATGTGACCGGGAGCAACTGCATCATGTGACTTGGGGGCATAACCTGTTACCGGGGCGACGGTACCGTGTGACTCGGGAGATATAAAATGTGACTGGGGTCACCTATACCACGTAACTTGGGAGTTTCATTTGTGACCGGGGGCAACTGTACCTTGTGACTCTGGGCATAACCTGGGACCAGGAGAAACTGTACCATGTGACTCGAGGGCGTCACATGTGACCAGGGACCACTGTGCCATTTGACTTGGGGGTGTAATCTGGTGACTCAGGGGAATAACATGTTGCCGGAGTAACTGTACCTCTTAGCTCGAGGGCATGACGCGACCAGTGGCGATCGTACCATTTAACTCGGGGGCATAACGTGGGAACAGAGGGAACTGTACCATGTGACTCGAGGATGCAACAGGTGACAGGGGGAATCTGCACCATGTGACTTGGGGGTATAATTTATGACCAGGGGCAACTGTACCATGTGACTCGGGTGGCGTAACTTGGGAACAGGAACTACTGTACCATATGACTCGAGGGCACAACATGTGACCTGGGGCCACTTTACCATGTGTCCCGGTATGATTTGGGACCAGGGACAACTGTACCATGTGACCTGAGACCATAACAAGTGACCAGTGCCAACTGTACCATGTGACTCGAGGGGGGTAACCAGGGTTAGGGTTAGGGTTAACTAGGCGTAACTTGAGAATGGAAGCCACTGTATCATGTGACTCAGGTTAATAACATGTTACCGGGGCAACTCCACCATGCAACTGGGGGCATAACTTGGGAAGAGAAGGAACTGTACCATGTGACTCGAGGGCGCAACATGTAGCAAGGGCATGTGATTAAGATGTCTCGGACGTTTTAATGTCTTTTTGGTGTGATGGTAAATCCTGTCTGAGCTATTTGTGTATGTTGGAAAGAGTGTGTGTGTGTATGCGTGTATGTCTCAGTGAGTGTGTGTGCGTTAATGACAGGCTTTGCTTGTGTGCACAAACACACAAAGCACCTGTGAGTGTTTTTTGTTGTTTTTTTTTCCCCCAAAGGTCAACTGCCCTAATGGTTCCCCGGTGGGTCCGGCGGAAGGGGGCGGGGCTTTAGCCGGGGATCCATCACCCCCAAACGACACATTAATAACTGATAATTGTTCATCTGGACAAAAGCTGGGCTTGCTTTTCCCTCCAGTGACCTCCCGTCCTCACTCCACAACTATTGTAAGTACAGACAATTTCAAAGGCTTGAGTTTACTCCTCTGAAGTTTTTTTTTTTTTTTTTATTTAAATCTGCAAAAAATGTCCCTTTGATTTTCTTTATACACATTTGGAGATATATATCGATAGATTTATACACACTCACATAAACTCGAGTTCTGGTTTAGCTAAACCAGACTTAGTGTACCATGTGTACACTAGGGTACACTATGGTGTACCTTAGTGTACATATGGTACAACATAGTGGTACACATGATAATATGGTACATCATAGTGTACACTGAGGTACACCATAGTGTACCCTAGTGTACACATGGTACAACATAGTGGTACGCATGGTACACCATAGTGTACCTTAGTGTACCGCTTTCCAGGCCGCCATCAGGCATTGCGTTTCATTCACGCAGACGCTAAATCGTAATTTCAGCGGGTTGGCGAGTCAAGAATCGAGAATCGATCACTTCCTTTAAAGAAAAAAAAAAAACATACAAGAGCGCGACATGTTAGCATGTTTGCTAGCATGTAGCTTTCTCTTGCTCTTCTCTTGCTTTTTGTGACAAGAAGCTAACGGTAAAACTTTTTACTTTTTACTTTTAAGCTTTGCATTCCACAAAAACTAGTAGGGGACAAAAGTAGGGGCCGGACCTCTACTGCCACCAAAGAAGAAGAAGAAGTAGAAGGCTAACATGTTAACGTTCTGCTACAAGCCCTGGAAACCCTTGTGAGACGTAAAAGAGCTCAGACCTCTTCGATGATCCCTGTCCGCTGGTTCGATCCATTTCGTCGCAAGAAAACGACAATCATTTTTAAAAAATAGTGCCTCGCAAGATGCTTGTGACATTGGATGCGACGTAGGAGTTCCACCAATCACAGAGCGCCTATGAGTTCCCATGGAACCCAAAAAAAAAAGACCCTGCATGGGAGTTCTGGGAACCGAGGTCCATGTTGCCTGGTTGCTATAGCAACCACATGCATGGACCAGTTTAGTTAACGGAAAGGTTTTGGCAAAAAGTTCCACACAAGGAACGGTGCGGTTAAAAGCGGAGATAAACAATAGGGTTACCGTGGTAACCGGTCGATAAAACAAACGATGATACTGTCTTAGCTTAGCATAGCGATATCCGAGGATCTGGAGGTCTCTCCCTTGCACGCTCTTTGTCTCAACCGAGAGGGTCAACGGACGTCAAGGATCGGTCCATTTTTCAGAGACGGGGGTCGAAGCCCCCCCCCCCGAGGTTACGCAATGGATGATTCCTTATTTATTGACTGATGAACTTTTACGCGGCGCCTCCTCCCGTCCCCTTCCAACCGTGTGCAAACAGCCGTGTTTTGCATTTTCAAACACGCGGACGCGAACGGCTTCGCATCCATAATACAGGAGCAAATACTGACACACACACACACACACACACACACATACGTCACCAAATTTCTGCCTATTTACACACTTTTTTTTTATTTTTTTATTTTTTTTATTTATTCGTCTCATAACAGAAATTCTTATTATCTTTAAATATATACATTTTTTTTCCTCCCGCCACCTTGGGGTCTTCGGAAGACGCTAAACAAGACGCCGGGGCCTCAGTCGTCATGACAACGCAGAGAGGGAAACTTATGATACGTGACGGACGCAGAAAGACGGATGAAGAAAAGACTCAGTGTTTTTATTTTTATTTATTTTTTTAATATTAATATTAATATTAATATTAATTTTATTTTTTAATTTTTTATTCAAGGATGATGTCTTAATTTGAAAAAAAAAAAAAAAGAAATAGTTTGGTATTTCCATCGTGTGTTTTGTCTGCGGAGTGTTTTCTGAGTTTTGGAGTGTGTTCTCTGTATGCGTCTCCACAGCATCCCCATCGATCATCGCCACGGCGACTGGAAAGTAATGGATTACACCATTGCCGTAGACGCACATATTCGTGCGTTGGAGAGACGCCGTCCACGCCATCTGAACGTCAAGTGATTCCGACTCGTCTTTGCGCTTCCTCCGATGTCCAGATCAGGTTAATCCATGGTTTCCATGGCGACCAAAACAACGGCAGCCATTTGTAATGTCTTTACATGTAGCGCTAAAAGGATGCGTAAGGAAGGAAAATGAAAAAACATGGCGTTTCTCTCAAATTCTCCAGTAACATAATTGATAATAAAATGCTTCATTCCCTGCAGGTGTGCTTCCGTAACTTTGCACCTAAATAAATTTAAATAATGACATAAATCAAGTACTAACCAGATAATCTTTTGCAAATCAGGGTCTCATATATTCCCACAGGACTCAACGTGCGGGCATACCATGTTTTATTTGTATTTCTATTTTTCAAAATGTATTACTATATTTTCAGAATCAGAACCATGTAAGACATGAACATTGTCTAAATTTATCTATATTAATATTTATTTCTATTTCTATTTTTTATTTATTAATGTATTTATTTAATTACTTATATGTTTGGTGTTTTCTTGTGTGTATTTTTAATTGCGCTTTTTATGTTTCATTTTAGGTTTTAGTTTTCTATTTATATTTCTATTCTATCACTATCTTTAATATATTTTTATGTAATTTTTGTTGTATTGTTACTTGAATTTTTTTTTCAATTTTTTTTGTCTATTTTTATTTTTATGTTGCTTTTTAATTTTAATTTTAGTCATGACATTGGAATAGGTGTTTTGTTTGATTTTTATTTCCAAATGTCACCTTGATATAAAAAAAAACAATTACATCTAAATAAAATGATAACATTTAATTTAAAAAAAAGATAAAAAATACAACATATAATTCAAAGATTTAAAGTAATTTTTTCAAATTATTAAAACTTTAAAAATGTGAACAAAACTGTGATGGCCTAAGTTACAGAGCACTTGGACGTTCTTAAATATAACCAAAGATGAAAAAAATAAAAAATAAAAATAAAGATTGAAACATAGGATATATCTGGATAAAGAACAAAAAAAGAGAAAAAAAAATGGAGATCAGGAGCTCCTGCAGAAATCTTCGCTTTTCTTTAAAAAATAAATAAAAACATTACGGATACGATCTGGTTCTTCTGACCGCCGCCGTAATCTCCGTGTCGAATTCAAAATGTGTCGTCATCCGGGGCCGGTGATGAAACGTCAACGGATTAGACACGTCTCATGTGTTTGATGTCGTCACGGCGACCGAATGGAGCGGAGTCCATTAATCTATAGGATGGAGCTCTGCTGGATTAAAACAAAAAAAAATTCACAGACGGAACGCAATGGGATAAAAATAGCTCCAAACAGGAAGGAGGGAGGGCGGGGTCTCTTCTGATTGGACGGTGGAAGGAGATGGGATGGGAGGAAGAGACTTTTTTGACTAAAGGTCAAAAGGTCAGAAAGATGCAATGATTGAATGAATGCTGGAATGACTGGATGGACGGATGGATGGATGGATGAGTAGATTGATGGATGGATGGATGGATGGATGGATGGATGAATGGATGGATGAATGGATGAGTAGATGGATGGATGGATGGATGGATGGATGGATGGATGGATGGATGAGTAGATTGATGGATAGATGGATGGATGGATGGATGAATGGATGGATGAATGGATGAGTAGATGGATGGATGGATGGATGAATGGATGGATGAATGGATGAGTAGATGGATGGATGGATGGATGGATGGATGGATGGATGGATGGATGAGTAGATTGATGGATGGATGGATGGATGGATGGATGGATGAATGGATGGATGAATGGATGAGTAGATGGATGGATGGATGGATGGATGGATGGATGGATGAGTAGATTGATGGATAGATGGATGGATGGATGGATGAATGGATGGATGAATGGATGAGTAGATGGATGGATGGATGGATGGATGGATGGATGGATGGATGGATGAGTAGATTGATGGATGGATGGATGGATGGATGGATGGATGGATGGATGGATGGATGGATGGATGAATGGATGAGTAGATGGATGGATGGATGGATGGATGGATGGATGAATAGATGAGTAGATGGATGGATGAATAGATGAGTAGATGGATGGATGGATGGATGGATGGATGGATGGATGGATGGATGGATGGATGGATGGATGGATGGATGAATGGATGGATGGATGGATGGATGGATGGATGGATGAAGAGAAATTGACTGAACAATGGTGGAATGAATGACTGACTGACTGAATGAATGAATGAATGAATGAATGAATGAATGAATGAATGAATGCACTTCCTGGCTGGTGGATATCAGGCTCTGCTGCCCCCTAGTGGCCACAAGCATCATTGCAGAGAGGTTCATAGGAAGGCCGAGGCCTTTTAAGCTTGTTAATTGTATTTTTTTCCAATTTCAAAACAGGAAACAATAAAGTTGTTTTTTTTCCTCCTTTGGATTTCAACCTTCTCCCATCGTTCTCTCTTGCCTTTCATTTCCTTATGTGACTTGACGCTTTGGATCGGCCTCAAAACTACGGCGCCTTATTCAGGAAAAAGCAGGAAATAAAAAAATCCAAGTTTCTTTAGAGCTTAAAAAGCAGCTCTTAGGTCTAATTCTTCTCTGGTGACGAGAGCGGAGAACCCCGGAGGGGAGGGGATGGCGGACCAGAACCATGAGGTGAAATGGAGGGGGTTTGTTTTCCAGCACTCCAGGAGATTATTGCGCAAAAACAGAAAAAAAAAAAAAAAAACGTTTTTTTTTTTTTTTTTTTTTTTTTTTTTTTTTGCTGACAGTTTTTAGTTTTACCAGATCGCCATCTGTTATACTGCGCGCGAAACGCGATCCGTCCACGGGTATCGTTTTTCTGTCGTTACGGTGGGAAAATACGGCCGGCGCTGGGTCGGCGGGGGGGGGATGCTACGCTGCGAAGAGGAGAACTAGCGGGGCTATTAGCGTATTTAACATTCCTAGCATAGACCCCCGTCGGAGAAAATGCTCACCCAGATTTTTCATTAAAAAGCGATTTATTGCCCAAAGTCCCGCGCTATCGCTTTCATTTCCATCCCGTACGAAAAGCACAATCAAGCTAAAATAAACAAACGTAGCAAAGCTATCGTGAGACAGAAGTGAAAACGATAAAATGCTGTTAAATCACTTTTCTGGACATTTATTTGCGGCGAGGATGTAAAAAAAAAAAATGCAGGAAAAGACATGAGGGTGCCCATCCATCATGGATGATTATTGATCGGAAAAAATCGATAATCCTTTTTTACGACTTCCCATTAAAACTGACCTCTGACCTTTTCTGCACGGCTAATGGTTGAAAGCGAGTCCAGGCTACGGCAACCTCCTTGTGCTTCAACCAATGAGGCTCCTCCCACTGATTTATTGTTTGCTAGCTCGCTTTAGCCGCACAGCTACTTTAACTAATCTAATATTGCCGGGACTGTTCTGCTTCGAGGATCTCCGTAATTCAGAATCTGCTATGCCCCGCCCCTTTTAGGCCCCGCTAGGATAAGCTGTGGCACCCCAAAGTACCCTGATGGACGGATTGATGAATGAATGATGCAGAAGATCCACAAAATCCTTCCATTCTTACTTTTCAGACGTATAAATTGTTGCTTTTCTGGAGTCACCCTCAAGGGCATTTCGTGAGCCCAAGTTGCTCCCAATTGTGATCCTTCTGCAAATAAGTTCCAGCAAAAGCTGCATGTATTAGCACGCTGGGAACGCAATTTTTTGGACGGAATCCAGAGCGCGAACCGCCGGTCGCCACCCGGCCGCCTCACGTCCGTGTCGGACGGAGGAGGACGAACCCCTCGTGGAGCAACAGGAACACCGCCCACCTCCTCATGCCCGGCGCTGGCTGCGAAAGCAGTCAATCTGTTCGCCCGCCAGAGCAGGGAGAGCAGGACGCAGAGGGACGGTCGCCAAAATAAAAGCCTGAGGACGCACTGTGATCGAGAGCTTTGGGAGATTTGTAGACGGTTACTGTATTTCCATCCCTACTTTGTTGTATCCTTCTCTTAGACCTGCGGGAAAAAAGAGGGTTAAGACGGAGCTGTCGGAGGCAGAGAGAGGAGTAGAGGAGGTGGTTGAGGAGCAGAGGAAAAGGAAAAAAGAGGTGGAGGAGGAAGTAGACTAGAGTAGAGCAAAAGGTAGGGGAGGCAAGGAGAAGGTAGAGAAGGAGGTAGACAATAAAGAAGGAGGAGCAGAGGAAGAGAAAATGAAGGAGCACAGGTGGACAGGTAAAGATGGAAGAGGTAGAAGGAGTTAGACAATGAGGTAGAGGACCACGGGGGGAGGTGGACAAGGTATGGCCAATAGTACTGCAAAGGGCAGCAGATCCAAAGGTGACTTCCAGGGTAGTTCAGATGGAGATGAAGGAGGAGAGACAAGGGAGGGGGTGAGCAGTAGGTGGAGAAGGAGCGAGGGAAGGAGAGTAGGAGATATAGAACGAGGTAGACTATGTGGTAGATGAGCGGTGGAGGATGAGCAGCGGAGGAGGTGGTGAAGGTGTGGCCAATAGTACCTTAAAGTGCAAAGATCCAAAGGTGACTTCCAGGGTAGGTCAGATGCCGATAGAGGAGGAGAGGCGAGAGAAGGGGTGAGCAGTAGGTGGAGAAGGAGCTAGAGAAGGAGTGTAGGGGGTTTTGAACAAGGTAGACTATGTGGTAGAGGAGCAGGGGAGGAGGTGGAGAAGGTATGGCCAATAGTACCTTAAAATGCCCCAGATCCAAAGGAGACTTCAGGGTAGTTCAGATGGACATGGAGGAGGAGAGGCAAAGGAAAAGGTGGGCAGTAGGTGGAGAAGGAGCTAGGGAAGGAGTGTAGGAGGTATAGAGCAAGGTAGACTATGTGGTAGAGGAGCAGGGGAGGAGGTGGAGAAGGTATGGCCAATAGTACCCTAAAGTGCAACAGATTTAAAGGTGACTTCCAGGGTAGGTCAGATGCAGATGGAGACGGAGAGGCAAGGGAAGAGGTGAGCAGGAGGTGGAGAAGGAGGTAGACTATGAGGTTGAGGAGGAGCAGAGGAGGAGGTGGTGAAGGTGTGGCCAATAGTACCTTAAAGTGCCCCAGATCCAAAGGTGACTTCCAGGGTAGGTCAGATGCCGATAGAGGAGGAGAGGCGAGGAAAGGGGTGAGCAGTAGGTGGAGGAGGAGCTAGGGAAGGAGTGTAGGAGGTATAGAACAAGGTAGACTATGTGGTAGAGGAGCAGGGGAGGAGGTGGAGAAGGTATGGCCGATAGTACCCTAAAGTGCAACAGATTTAAAGGTGACTTCCAGGGTAGGTCAGATGCAGATGGAGATGGAGAGGCAAGGGAAGAGGTGAGCAGGAGGTGGAGAAGGAGGTAGACTATGAGGTTGAGGAGGAGCAGAGGAGGAGGTGGAGAAGGTTTGGCCAGTAGTACCGTAAAGTGTGGCAGATGCAAAAGTGACTTCCAGGGTGATTTGGATGGAGCTGGAGGAGGAGAAGGGAAGGAGGAGGCAAGCAAGAGGTTGAGAAGGAGCTAGGGAAGGAGAGCAGAAGGTGGAGAAGGAGAGGACAAGGTAGAGAAGGAACTAGCGAAGGAGAGGAGGAAGTAGGAAATGAGGTGCAGGGTGGTTCCTATGGATTCTTCTCCCTTGTCATCACGCCCCCGGATCAGGTTCGCATCTGCCAAGCGTCCACGTCGGTGGCGAGTGCGTCGTCATGGAAACCACAGAGAACGCCGCCCCCCCCCCCTTCTCTTTTTTATTTATTTTTTGTTGTTTTTTTTCTGCATGCCGAGCAATTCCGGGTTTCCATGGCACCTCGAAAAGCAACAGGAGCCAAACGAACGAGGGAATCGGTCTGATTGCGATTGTGAACACGGCGAGTTTGATTGCGTGAGTTAGCAGTCATGGGATCAAACCTCCCCGCCACCATTACCCTGTGAACGAGCCATAATGGTGATCTGGTTCATTTCACTAAGCCGTTTCCACGGTGATGACAATGTCATAGAGGCGATTAAAAAAAAAAAAAAAAACGGCAGTTTTGTTTTTAAATGTTTAAAGATTTAAAAATTTGGAGAGACGGCACCTCGGAAGAAGGATTCCCAAATTTTGGTGAATGTACCTAGAAAAGTGACTCACTTTTATTGGACGGGAACTAAAAAATACAGACATTGTTTCAAGGGGGAGCAAAACCAGGGTCGCACCAAACCTGGATACTTAGTTGTTTGGAGGTTCTGTTTGCTTTTGTGTAAAACGGAGGCTAAAGGAGGAAGGGGTGAAGAAGAAGAATAGATCGGAAAGGTGCGATTTGTGAAGAAGGCTATCGGAAGAAGTGCATCGAGACGGAGGAACGCGGATGGAAAGGAAAAGAGGGATGAAGCCACTGAGGTGAGTTTTCAGCTTGTCTGCGAAGCCGTCGGAAAAACAAAAAAAAAAGTCTGATTTTTTTAATGATTTTTTTTTTTTTAACGTTTGTGATAAATGTTTAATTCTAGAAGAAAAAGAAAACAAATTAAAAAATACATTGTAAAAAAAAAAAAATGCAAGGGGAATATAATATGTATAGATAATATGTATAGAATTTGGTGGTTTACAAGGAATCCCAGACATTAAAACTGTATATTTTTTTGTTTTTTTGGATTTTTCCATGAGGATTTTCTTATGTAATTCAAAATCGTTCATAAAGAACGTGAAATTTGGGGAACACTTTTGCATTCTGTTTTTGTGCCTCAAAGGCCTAAAATAACATTGATACAGAGTTCATCTCTTTTGTTGCTTAAAAGTAAAACCAAATTTTATGTCATCTCTTGAGAAAGAAACTAATGTTCTCTTTTACACTGATGATACTGTGCTATACGTCATTCTGCACCATCAAAATAGAAGAAGTGACGTCATAGAAAAGATCGTTGTTGTTTGCTTTCTGTGTACGAAACTTGATTAACATCTTCCACCTTTAAGAGCCCCAAAATGAATTCTTTTTTTTAATACCTTCTTATTTGGAAGTCCATTTATAATGGCCTTCATAGTAAAGAAAAATGCCCTTTTCCTGCAGTTGCAGTTAGAATCCAGTTCCTCTTGATAAAAGCTTGTATGTTTAACATTTAACATTATTTGAGTGCAAGCAATAATGAAATGAATATGGATTTTTCATTTATTCCACAGAAAACACAGTCAATTTAAAAATTTCCAATGTTTCTTCTTTGTTTTTTTTCTTTGATGGATATATTTTGTAAGATACTTCCTTGATTTTATTGTTTGGACGACCATATTTTATTACAATCAAATGAGTAGACCAGAAATCTTTAGCCCTAGGAGCAGTTTTCCTAGCAAAACTTTTCTAAAGCATTTATTGGAACATTTGTTCTTTGTAGCATAAACCAGCCCAAAAGAAATATGGTCCGAAATTGACATATGGGTCGTCGGCCTCCACAGCATCCCTGCTCTTCAACCTCAGCATCGGTGAGTACCGTTCCTTAGCGCTTGTGATTGTTGTGTGTCGGGTTATTGGGTTCCATCCTTGCTAGACCTTTGCTGTAACTCTTTGGGAAGTCCCTTGGATACCTTTTTACACTGCAAGTACTCTGTTTGTACCACACTTGGAAGTTTTGGCAAGTACCCTACGGACACCGTTGTATTTTCATGCCAATTTTACCGTGCTTTGGTATTTCCGCGCGGAAAAAGGTCTCAGACTACATGTGTAATTAAAAGCTGTGCTTGCTTTTCGAAGTTTGGAAATGTTCCTCTATTCTGTGTCTGTGAACTGCAGCTTTCTTACTTCCTGTTTTGCTTCTCCACGCTCCTCGTCCTGTTTGGCTGCTTCTGCATGGCAGGAATCTTTGGTAGTTCCAACAAGCTTTTCGGGAAGTAGTCCATTTTTCGTGTATTCAGACCATGGACCTCCGTTCCTAGAAAAGTGTGCTAACTCCTACCGGGCAGGGTCTTCTTATGGTACCATATCTTTGGAGGTTCTCAGTCATGCAGGTGAATTTGCATACGAGTCCAGGCAACAGGACTTGTATTTCTTTACTTCTAGTCATTTCTGCCCTAATCAAAGAGACTTCTTCAGTTCAAACTGCAACTCTTAGGTGCTTGTTGATTGGTGGAACTCATAAGCCATACCCAAAAGCCGGACCATGTAGCATCATTTTCACAAACTGTTGTGAAATGGTTGTTTTCTTGCGACAAAATGGACAAATTTGGACGAAGGGGTCCAGGATCTTTCTGGTCGGGGACATTTTAGCTAAGTTGAATACAGAGTTAACTAATGGTGGGGTTCTTCTCTTCCAGGTAGTTTGTTAATAAGGGTGATCTGGGCAAAGTGCTGAAAAATTTAAAATCCTATTTTATCGCTGTTCCCGAACTTCTCACCATCGTAGCTGACTCTGGATGTAATGTCCAATCAGTTTGCAGTGCTGATCCCTGGGGAACCGCCCCTTTTTTGGGGTTATTTTTGCAGTCTGGTTTAAATCTCTCCTAGTTCTCTCATAGAATGTCATGTGAAATTGTGTTTTGTTTTTTTTTTGTTTTTTTTTTCAAAAAAAAGGCACTTCAATATGAACTTTATAGCACTGATAATATTGTGGATATGTGATAAAACATGTATTTTTATACATTTATCGTTTTGTGGCAAAAAAAGCATGTTTTTTAGGGTGGCAACCAACCAGAGCATGATCCTCTGTATCCTGGGCTCTGATTGGCTCGGTGACTGTAGCATCATTCTCATTGTTTGCATCATTTGTGTCACTCTGCAGTCTTGTGTTTATTTGAATTAGCATATCCAGTATCAATGAACGGGTCTATTTTCGTACATAAGGCGCACCGCGTTATAAGCCACATGATAAAACATAAAGTATATAAAGCAAAACAAAGTAGCCTCTTTCATCGAACTTTCGTCAAGTCAAGTCACGGTGCAACCCGTATTCAACCAAGGTCGTGCTTTAATACAACGTCTTTGTGCCAAGAAGTCCAATCAGGACCAATCAGGCGAAGCAGCTTCGTCGCCTACCAAAATAAAACATTAAAAACATTTTGACACATTTTTGAGCATAGTGTACCACTGGAACTGGCTCGAGGTCAGTAAGCACAGCAAGATACATAAGGCGCTGATTTTTGAGAAAATGTAAGTGCGCCTTATAGTGCGAAAAATACGGTATGCAGGAAGTGTTCATAAAAGAATATTCGTGCACGTTTTTTCTCACATGCATCCGGAGGTTTTATACAGTGGGTATCATATAAAAAAAAAAAATGAGCAAAGAAGAAATGAAAAAGTAACTCTACAATGTATATTTTGCTTCAAAATTTGACGACAAAATGATTTTTTTGATGAAAAAACGTCCAGTGGCATTGTTAAAACGATCTTTTTTATTTCTATAAAAAACACAAAAACGATATCAAAAAAAAAAATTAAAAACTAGAATAGACATGTAAACATTATACCTCCTCTTATGCATGCTACCAATCAATTTTCTAATAATTCTAGTGGCAAATTTTCCCACAGTGACGTGATTTTCTCTTTTAACTCAACAATATTTTTAGGGTGTAATTTAATTAATCATTTTTTTTAACTTTCATTTTTAATATTAATTCGTCAGGTATTTTTTTTATCACATATGAAGATTTTTATAATTTTCCTGTTTACCTCCTTTACACTAAAAAAAAAGGAAAAATTTGGACCTAGTGTTACTTCTAGGTAGCCCCTTGCCATCAAATTACGCCTTATGTGGCCCCCGAACTAAAACAAATTTGACACCCCTGGTATAAATCTTCAAAATGTTTTTAATAATCAGTTAAAACTATGGTCGCTACTTGGACTTTTGTTTATCACGGCTGGTTCTGGAATGCATCCTCCCACCAAAAACCAGGGACTCCTAGCAATGTAGCTTCCATGTAGCCTACAGGGAACATCTTGGTGATTATCTCTGCATCCATTGGCTCCAAGTTGTATGACTATGTCAGTTTGAAAAGAAAACCATACATTGTTTTTATTTCATCAATTTTATGGCTAGTCCAAGTCATCAATGCAAAAGTTGCACTTAGAAGATAAACACCTTGCTGGAGACATTGCAGCACCTTCTCCATGCCGTCCATGTGGTCGTCCTTCCGAAGGGTAGTTCTTGGAACCCAACTCGAAGCTGGGTGGTTCTTGGAACTGTGTTTTCGGTTACTTTTCGTGTCCGAAAACCGCTTTTGTCGCACGGTAGGTCGGATTTCCTTGATAGTTGCGACATGTCTGAAGTGGCCACTTCTTGCTAACCAGGCTAACGCCGAACCGCCGACACCAAAGACTTCTTTTCGTCTCCCCGCGGCTGTCAGACGATCGGTGGCAACCCCTCCGGTTTTCCGCGGAGACGTTTAATCTCGACGAGACTGTCTGATGGAATGAAGATTAACCACTGAAAAAGAAAAAAGAAAAAGCGAGGGCGGGTTTCCGCGCCACGTAGAGAATTATAAAAAGCTCGTCGGCGGAGGACGAAAGGAACCCCTGCACGGACTGGATTGGATATTAATTTCAGATTCATTTTGTTTTTCTTTTTCTTTCTTTTAAAATAAAAAAATCCAACCCTGAGATGGTTCCCGTAGGACCTGAAGGTCTCACCTTACCGAAGTCCATAAAACCCTTTTGCCAAGCCCCGCCCCCTCTTGGATGCCGTTGCTAAGTCCGATAAGCTCCCCGGTTTTTGTAACATTGTGATCCGTAACTGTTTAGCCATTTTAGCTTAGCCGCCTAGCTTGCCACCGTCCCTTTTGGCTGCTAATGATAGGCAGCCGTACAGCCAAATGCTAATTTTGGCAGAGCAGCTAATGCCAGCTAGCAACAGCATCACAGAAAGAGCTAATTTGAATATCTCTTCATAAGATGTGAGGGTGAACAGGTGTTTATCTCAATATGACTCATATTTGAAAGGGTGAGCCAACACACATAAAATATATATAATATTAAATTTGTAAGCCGAGGTTACAAATTTAATTTGTTCTTTGACTCTGTACACAAACTGAAATAATCGCAAACAGGAATCAATGTTTCTGGTTGAAATCAATGTAAATCCCATTTATCAGTTCTCTTGCACCAAAAACATCCTGCATTTTTTGGAAACTTTTTTTTATGGGTTTATTTGCAGCCAAACTGCAGAATGGAATTAAAGCTAACTTTGATTGTTACTGTTTTTTTTTTTTTTTTTCTGCTGTTCTCTCTCCTCTTGCTATCACTCATACTCGACATTCCCTTCACTAAATCAGCAAAACTAAAACCATCTCGCATATGAGACCCTCGCTAATGCTATCTGCTAATGCTATCTCCAGCTAACTTGCTATCCTCAATCCAGACTGACGGTTGCTTTGCTTCGTTAATGTAGTCGCCCCTTTAGCCACATCTGCTGTCTTTAGCACTTCTTCTTTTGCTGTACAAATGGTTGACTTGTTCGCTGACCTAGCTATTATTTCCTCCTTCAGATCAACTGGAATTCTGAACTGCTTTTCAACACCACTAGCATTGATACTTTTGACCTTTTTGGGAGTCATAATGAGGGCTAGCTTACCGAAAAAAAAGCATAAGACGGTGTTAGAGCTGTAGAACACAACGGTGAACGATGTAAACAACGCGGAGTAGCATGCAAGTAGTACCTTTTTGTTTTCATATTTGCTCCAGCACCCTTCACTCATTTTTTTAGACACTTTCTTTAGCAGAAAGAGCTCACTCTGTTGACCTAGCATGCACGCTGACCCTGATGAGACGACATCTCGGACTGGCTGTACTCGATGTCAAACAATGCTAGGGTTAGCAGCTAACAGCTAGTTTTTTTTAATGACATAAAACCTACGGATACTACCCTTCCAAGGGGTTTCGGAATGGACCCGCTGCCGTTGCGATCGAGCGGTACATCGTGATACATCGGGCATCCCTGGGTGTCTACATGTCTCTATATTAGTTGCGAATGAGAAGGTGCACAGTTGTATGTCTCTACATGTGGATTGGACAGCTTGGGTCCTGTCTTTGGAACCAGATCAGAAAAGGCTTTTCCAGTTGGACGCAGAGCCAGTGAAAGCAGCAGTAAGTTCAGGTTTTGTAGGTCTGTGGCTCAGCTGGTAGAGTTGGTAGCCGTGTCCTTGGGCGAGATGCTAAAGCACCGGTTGCTCCAAATGGTCCAGTTAGCACCTTGCATGGCAGTTCTGCCACCATCTGTGCGTACATGTGTCTGAACGGGTAGACGTAGTCCAGCGCTAGACCGCGAGGACAACGGTAACTACTTGTCCACCATCCAGGTGGTCGACGGCAAACCCAACGCTAGCTGCTATTGGGCAAAAACAAGTCTGCACAACAACGAGGAAATGCTGATAGAAGGGAATGGAAGCTCCGCCTCCAACACTGTACCCGTATTTGTCGATAACACAGTCGCCCTTGTATGGAAATAGCAGTGACGCTAACGTCGGCTAACATTCAAAACATCGATGAGAACGCCTTCCGCAGTGGGGATGAGAATCAAAGAAGGTTACGAAAAATCTTTAGCCTCGCGGCACCAGGAGTTAGCACGCTACATCACGACTCCCATTTGATGCCGCAGCGGTTAATCACTCCCTTCCCTGTTTGCCAGGAGGTTCTGGGCGGCCAAGAAAACATCCCGAGGGCGCTCAGAAGCGTCTTGATAATAGCGGGGAGAACACAAGATGTCTTTTTCTGGGTACCGTCTCGCACCTCGTCCCCTCCCGAGGCGTTAGCCGAAGCGGCGCAGGAAGCGACGCCCCAAACGCCTTGCGGGTGGGAAATGAAGACTTCCTCGCGGAAGCGCGGCGCTCGTCGGTTTCTCTTTATTTATTTCCAAAAATCTCAGCCGCGGCGGGTTTCATTTCCATGGCGACTGCGGCGCGTGATTACGGCGGGCGGAAAGCAAAACCGTCAGGGGGGCGAAGGGAGGGACGCTTGGTGTTCAGTTCCGCGGGTAATCAAAAGACTGCTATTTCAGGGTGCCGGGGATGAATCAGCCGGCTCGAGTGTGTCCAAACAACGATCCGCCTTTTTAGCGTCGGACATCAAACCGGCTTTGACATTCAATCGGACGCCGGTCGCATCCGACCAATCGGGGGGGGGGGGGATTGTTCGAGCCCGACGCCACTCGGCTCCGCTGTTTCTTTTTAACATCTCTCTCAATTTGATGCCCCCCCCCAATCCACCCGACGCTCGCGTTGTGTTCAATTGCTAATCACAAAGAGTGCGCGGATGGTTTGTGCGAGGGCTGGTTGCCGTGGGAACCGTATTGTCCTGTTGTTTTGGTTTCCTCTCCAAAGGTCAATGACTTGTCTGATTGAATAACACTCTTCATGCAAATCATCCGCGTTCTTCTCGGCCGTTTGTTGTTTTTTTTTTTTTCCCGTCCGGTTGGATGCGCGCCATGGTCATGTGACGCGCGGCGTGAGGACAAAAGAAAGCCCAAGTCTTTTACTTCATCGGAGTGTTTGTCCGTTCTGAGAACCCGCTGGAAATAACACGGCATATCGTGATGGACTACTTACAAGATCCTGAATAAATCCGCGCGTTGTGACAAAGAAGCTAACCTCGTCGGCGATTGGGTTAAATTGGTTTTTGTTTTTCTTTGCTAGCTTCCCAAAACCTTCTTCTTGCATCCGTCCTGTATAATTTTCTAAATGCACTTCCTGCTTTTAGCCCCCTTTGCTCGTCTCGCCACTTCCTGTTTTGTCCTTGGCGGTATGTGCGTTTTACAACCGGAAACCCGACATTCCCCCACGAGGAAGCACTTAGCGACGGCGGTGAGGAAAAACTACTCATACTAATAACAGTCGTGTCAACCGCTACATGCTAATTGCTGGTTTGATACAGTAATAGCGTGAATGTTCATAAAATAAATAATGTCTGGCGTCAAGCGCAATACTGCGGTAGATCAGGCCACTGATGAAGGACTGGAAAATGGAGGAATGAAAGAGGTGCCTATGGCAGGATAAACTTTGGCTAGCCCGGCGCTAACAGTAAATCTTCTCAAAAAGGACAGGCTCCAAACCACCCAAAATTGCTCTGCTTCTCAAATCGTCGCACCTCCTCATGCCAAAATGATGATGCTTCATTTGGAGAAACCATTAAATATCACACAGAAAGCCGCTAGAAGAAGGCGTTGCGTCACAACCGGGTACGTCATGTAGCATGAACGAATAGCGTAGCTAAAGTGAGACACCCTGATTGTCATATATCACATCATACCGATAAAATGACCAAAAAGTATCAAAAGAACGGTCAATGAAATTAAATCTACTCAGCAAAATGTGATTATTTGCTAATGCTCCCGCAAGCAAAAGGGTACCAGAAGCTAATAGTTACCAAAATACCCCGTTTGGACACATCAATGGGTGTGCATTGCCTTGCCAAAAGGTGCTTGGCCGTTGGGTGATGCCGTCAGGAGTTTCAAACTCCCGCCCGGGTCACTCAAGGCGGCAAAGATGAAGTTCAGACCCCAATATTTAGCCTTGTAGGAGGGGGGAGTTGCCTAAACAGGTAGGCCTTGATGGACCCAAGAACTCGAGGCAACCTACATTGCCAAATCGGCACGTCTTAGCCCCTGAGCCTGAAGTGTGCCGATAGCCATCGCGCGTCCGCCGAAACGGATTCCTCAGCTACCGACATTAGTCTTTTGTTCCTTCAGCCTTCCTTCTTTGCCAGATCGGACTTAACGCGTTCAATTCCTTCGGTGATTCGTCCTTTGCTCTGACCATCCGGACCAAGATAGTGGACTTCCAGTTTATAGCGCTATAGCTCTATTATACAGCGCTAGCATACAGCGCTAGCTGCGACCAATCCTGAAAACTCTACGGGTGACATGAATAATCACTTTCACGTATAGAGAAATTAAAACATTCACCCTTTCATTCAAATATTTAGGAAAAACAACAATTCACCTTTTCATTCATACGTCATTTAGAGACCCGAATATTCACTTTCTCATTCGCAAATATGATCATTCGCACATCATAACATTCATAAGACAATTCACCCTCTCATTTACATTCAGGAAAAAGTTGTAATTATTCACCCTGTCGTTAACAGCGCATGAAAAACCAATTTTCATTCACATATTGTGAAAAATAACCATTCATCCGCTCATTCACGCGTCGTTTAGAGACACGAATATTCACCCTCTCATTCACATGTAGTGAAATACAACCAATCACTATTTCATTCACATGTCACATGACTATTCACTTTTTCATTCACATAGAAAGAAATATAATCATTCACACATTAAATCATTCACTCTGTCATTCATACATCGTTTCAATTTTGGGAAAATAACCGTTCACCCTTTCATTCACACCTCTCGTCCCCGTCCTCATCCGTTCACATCCACCGGCTCTCGTTCCTCCGTCCTCCCCCTCCTTTTAAATCCCCGTGGCAACCAAATGGAGTCGTTAATCCGGCGGAGCGAGGAGATGCGATACGGGTCAATAAATGGCCGGCGCCGCGACGACGAGCGGTAATTGCGAAGCTGCGGGGAGAAAAAAGGAAAATGGAGTCATATCCGGTTTCGGGTTCAGGGTAATAAAGCCCGTAATCCGCGTTTATGGGTCGGCGAAGTCAAAGGGAACGAAGGGAAAGACGATAAAAGTGTTTTTTAGATGCGCGTTCACATCGTAAAGGCTTCGGACTCGTCGCCGTCACCTCGCGGTCGGACGGATCCAACCGACGAGGAGACATTCTGCCGGGTATCAACCTTCGGGCGACAGAAAGGGGGCGGGGCTTAATCCGTCGACAGGAGGTTTTCAAATGGACCTCAGAGGAACACGGAGAACCTGGAGAACCTTGAAACCTACTTCCCGTTTTGGCTTCTTATGTTTGGAACTACTGAGAAGTTGGTGAGGAGAACGTGCAGAACCTCCCATGAAGAACACCAGTTTAAGACCTCCTGCTGTGAGGCCATTGGTTGGGACTTTGGGGTGAAGATGGAGAACATGGAGACGACCCAAGAAGGAGATCATAAGGAGAACCTTTGTAGTTTCTTCCTGAATGTGAAAAAATGTTTTTGGGACTTTTACACAGTGGTGGGGCTGTCAGGGCCTGCAAGGCCTTCTCTGCTGGCCTAAAAAAAAAAAAAAAACTTTATCAATAAATTTTAATCATATTTTGAATCTCGCATCTGATTAAATGATTCCAAATAGTCTGGCAGCTTCCTTTCATAGCTTTTTCCCTGACTGTGCTGCTTCCAGACATGTATTTTTAACAAAAATTGTAATAACAATGATGTTAATAACGACATTAACAGTGTTAAAATAACAATAAAACAAATGTTAATAATAATATAAAAATCAAGATAGCAATGATGACAACAGACACAATAATGGAATAATGATAAATATAAAAATAATAACGACATTAAAAATACTACTAGAACGACTACTACTTCTAAAAATAGTAATAATTATAATACTAATAATAATCATAATGATGACAACAACATTGAAATAATTATAATAATCATAAAAAATCATGATATGATGACAACGAAAATTATAATAATGATGATGATAATCACAACATCAACAACATTTAAATAATAATAATACAAATGTAATAATAATCCTAAAAATCATGATAGTAATGATGACAACAGACACAATAATATAATAGATATTATGATAATAATAATAATAATAATAATAATAATAATAATAATAATAATAATAATAACGACGATAAAAATACTACTTGAATGACTACTACTTCTAATATTAATCATAATTATAATACAGATAATAATCATAATGACAACCACAACAAAATAATAATCATAATAATCATAAAAAATCATGATAATGATGCTGAGAACTAAATAAAAAAATAACAGTAACAATAATGACAACAACACCATTAAAATAATAATAATAATAATGACAATGATAATCATAAAAATAATGATGACAACATCAAAAATAATAATAATAAAAAAAAATAATAATAATGATAATAATAATAATAATGGCGGAAACAACATAAACATATTTACAATAAAAATTGCAATAGTAATCACAAAAATAATGATAAACCGATGATGACAACCGTGATAATAATAATGATAATAATAACAATAATGATTAATTATACCCCCCTACCATAGGGATTGCCACAGCCAATCACCTGCCTCCGTCTAACCCTCTCACCCAAACTAACTTCCTGTCATCCTTTCCTCTCCATCCACAAATCTCTTCTTCTGATCTCCTTCTGGAGCTCCAAACTCAGCATCCTTCCACCCAGATCTTCATCATGTCTCCAAAACCTTCACCAGAACATCTAACAAGTCCTGTCCCTCAGAACCCCCCCCCCCGTTCCCGTCTATATCCTGAAGGTTCTTCTTTCTATTTATTTATTTTTTCCTCCGCTGCTCCTCATATATCATTCATAGCCCGATTTAATAAATAAAACATGAAGATAGATTTTTTTTTTTTCTTCTGATTCCTGGAGAGATGAAAACAGAAGAAACATCCCAAACCCTCCCCCCGCTTTTGGAAAAAAAAAAAAAAAAAAAAAAGCTGAAACTCCGATACCCGTGTCAACAACGTGAGGCAGGAATGTCTGAACAGAGTTACCGTTTATATGTTTACATAAAACACAAGCATTGTCTCTGCTTTCGCTCGTGGTGAGTTCGATGACCTCAAGACAGCCTGGCGCTGCGGGGGCGGCTTTTGGAATAGATATCGAGCAGGTAAATAAGGAGAGGAAACGCGTTTTATTCTGTTTTTAGTATTCCGTCGGCGATCCGGCGCGCCAAGGCTTTTATTTTGAAATCCGAAAAGACTCGGACTCAAATGTCGCTTTGGATATTGTTTGTTTTGGACGAGTCGTTCAAAACCGGTGAGTCGGTTTTGTGAATCATGAGTCATAATTCTTTTTCTCTAGAAATGCTCTCCTGTTAAAAGGTCGACTTTTTGAGAAGGCGACTCACAGAAAGAAGATTCGTGAAAAGAACGATTCGTGAAAGAGCAAAAAGTAGTCGTAAAGGGGTGACTAACAGAAAAGGCTTCACCTCTTACGAAAAGAACGAATCGTTCAAAGGATTGTATGACAAAAAGTACGACTCTTCAAAATAAATGAGTCACAAAAGAATATTTTGCTTGTAGAATGAATCATAAAAAAACAAAACACAGAGCAGCAGTCAACTTTTGCAAAAAGAATGATTCGTGGAAAAACGAACGATATGTGAAGTGAAAGATTCGTGAAAAGAACGGTTCATCAAAGAGCAACAAATAGTAAGACTTGTAAAGGAGTGACTAACAGAATAGGCATCCCCTTTCACGAAAAGAACGACTCGTTCAAACGATTCACCAAAAGTACATCTTGGGAAAGAACCACTCGGAGAGTACGACAAAAAGTACGACTCTTCAAAATAAATGAGTCGCAAAAAATGTTTTATGAATCGTGAAAAACAAGTCAGAGAATAGCGGTCTACTCTTGCCAAAAGTGATTCGTGAAGAGAAGGTTCAATAAAAAGAAAGATCCGTAAAAAAAAGAATGATTCGTGAAAGATCAACAGGTCTCGTAAAAGAGTGACTGAGTAGGCGTCCCCTCTCATGAAAAGAACGACTCATTCAAACGATTCAGCAAAAGAGACACTCAGAAAGTATGATAAAAAGTACAACTCTTGAAATTAAATGACTCTCAAAAGAATATTTTGCTCATAGAATGAATCATAAAAAAACAAAACAGAGAGCAGCAGTCAACTTTTGCGAAAAGGATGATTCGTGAAGAGAAAGTTTTGTGAAACGAACGATATGCGAAGTGAAAGATTCGTGAAAAGAACGATTCATCAAAGAGCAACAAATAGTAAGACTCGTAAAGGAGTGATTAAAAGAATAGGCTTCCCCTCTCACGAAAAGAACGACTCATTCAAACGATTCACCAAAAGTACATCTTGTGAAAGAACCGCTCAAAGAGTACGACAAAAAGTACAACTCTTCAAAATAAATGAGTAGCAAAAAAAGTTTTGCGCACAGAACGAATAGTGAAAAACAAGTCAGAGAGTAGCGGTCCACTCTTGCCAAAAGTGAATTGTGAAGAGAAGGTTCAATAAAAAGAAAGATCCGTAAAAAAAGAATGATTCGTGAAGAGAAGGACAAAGAGTAGGACTCATAAAAGAGTGACTGAGTAGGCGTCACCTCTCATGAAAAGAACGACTCATTAAAACGATTCAGCAAAAGAGCCACTCAGAAAGTACGATAAAAAGTACAACTCTTGAAATTAAATGACTCGCAAAAGAATTTAATGCTCATAGAATGAATCATAAAAAAACAAAACAGAGCAGCAGTCAACTTTTGCGAAAAGAATGATCCGTGAAGAGAAAGTTTTGTAAAACGAACGATATGCGAAGTGAAAGATTCGTGAAAAGAACGATTTGTGATCGATCAACAAACAGTAGGACTTATAAAAGAGTGACTAACAGAGTAGGCGTCCCCTCTTATGACTCGTTAAAATGATTCGCCAAAAGCACATCTTGTGCATTCAGAGAGTACGACAAAAAGTACGACTCTTGAAAAATAAAAGAGTCGCAAAAAATGTTTTATGCATAGAATCAATCATAAAAAACAACTCGGAGAGTAGCTGCCCATTCTTGCGAAAAGTGATTCGTGCAGGGAAAATTTTGTAAAGAAAGATTCGTGAAAAAAAACGATTCATTAAAGTTGCAACTAATAGTAGGATTCGTAAAAGAGTGACTCACAGAGTAGACGTCGCCTCTCACGAAAAGAAAGACGGCAAAAGTACATCTTAAGAATGTTTTGTGCAGAGAATCGTTTGAGAATCATTAAAAGCAGCTCAGAGCGGCTGTCCAAAAAAGAATGATTCATGACGAGAATCATTTATTAAAATAATGATTCGCAATGGAGTGATTCGCGCAAAAAAGCGATTCAGGAAAGTAACTTTTGACAAATGAAATGATTCGTAAAAACCGACTAAAAAAAGTCGACGTCCCCGTTCACAGCATTAATGACTCGTGAAAGAACGAATCTTTAAGAAGCTACGACAAAAAGTACATCTTGTGAATAAAAAGCTGTGATAGAATGACTTACAGAGAAGAAGTTTCCCCTGAAGGAATGAACGATTCACAAAAAGTTCGACTCACAAAAAATATGACTCGAAAAAAAAAAAATCACTCAGGCAAAGAGGAACTGTGAAAAAGGATGTCTTTGAGTCGACTGACTCATAAAACAAGGACTCAGCGGGTCGCCGACTCCACTCAGGGGAACAATTCGCGGAAAGAAGTATTTGCGAAACAAACGATTCACAAAAGAAGAACCTGCGAAAAAAGAAGCGACTCAGGAAAACCCGGGAAAGAACTTCTTACAAATACAAATCCGAGAGTCGGCGTCTCCCTCGACAAAACTGAACGATTCGTGAAAAAACAACTTGTGAACATAAAGTTGTAGAAGAACAAATCAGAGAGTGGCCCTCCCCTCTGAAAAAATGAACGATTCACAAAAATTACGACTCGGAAAAAACACGACTCGGGACAAGAAGGACATGCAAAAAGGATGTTTTGTAATTAGAACAACTCATAAAAGAAGGATTCAGCGAGTAGAAGCCCGAGCTAACAAGATGAACAATGTTTGTCAACCCTCTCTTCTTGCTGAATGAACGACTCACGAATTGAACACAGAAAACGAACGACTCAGCGATTAGGCCTGCTCATTGATTGAAAAGAATCACTCACAAAGCGAATCACCCGGTGACTCCCCCTTACCAGAGTGTTCGATTAATCCCCCAAAGGCTCAAAATGAATAAAAGAATTAATTAAATTTACAATAAACATTCTGTACATGCTTGTTTTTCCTTCATTTATTGTATTTTTAACACAGTTGCATTTTTGCAGATATGTAATACTCTAATACTATAATACCGGGTGACTGAATCAGCAACTCAAATGATTCAAAAAGATGATTCAGTTTAGTGAGTCGGTAAAAAAAACAAAGAGAATAAGCCGTCCCTTCTCAAGAAATTTTTTTTAAAAATGAGGACTTGTGAAAAGAATGGCTCAAAAAAATATGACCAAGGAAGGAGCAACTCTGAGGAAAAAGACGTCTTTTGAATAGACTGACTTGTTAAAGAAAGACTCAGAGAGTCGGCGTGTCCTCTCATGAAATAAACGAGTCGAGAAAAGAAGTATTTATAAAAAGAAGGATTCGTAAAAAGAGTCGGAAAAGAACGACTCATAGATCAGCCCCTTCCTCTTGCTAATTGAACGACTCACGACTTGATCAACTCAGAGAAGAACGACTCAGAGAGCATCCCTCCTCCTTCACGAAAAAGAATCACTGATATAAACGACTCACCCAGTGACTCCTCTTTACCCGAGCGTTCGGTATGTCCCGCAACGGTTATCATGAAGCTAAAAAAGAATGATTGATTGAAATTTTATAACAAATTGTATACATTATTTTTCTTTGTTTATGGCATTTTAGCGCAGGTGCATTCAATATTTGTATTTATTTTGATCAGAAAGCGTATACTCCGGGTGAATGAATCACTAGCTCAAATGACTCAAAAGTACGATTCAGTTTAGTGAGTCAGTGGTAGGGAAGGACCCAGAGAGTAGCCAAGAAATGAACGATTCACAAAAATTTCAACGCGAAAAAATTACTCTGGGAAACCGGAACTTGGGGGGAAAAAAAACGTAATTTGGGAATAAACGACTCGCGAAAAGTACAACGCTCGAAAAAGAAGTCTTGCAGTAGAACGACTCATAAAAGAAAAGCTCAGATAGGCGTCTCACAAAATGAACGATTCATGAAAAGAAAGATTCGTTAAAAGCCATCTTGTTTATTGTATTTTGGTGCAGATGCATTTATTCAGTAACTCAAACGACTCCTAAAAATGATTCAACTCAGTGATTCGGTGACTGATTCAATAACTCAAACGACTCAAAAAAATGACTCGGTTTAGTGATTCGGTAAAAAGAATCGAGCGGTTCTCCGTGTTCGTCTTAATATCGGAGACGACTGTTGCTCCGTCGGACCCCGATTTAGAAGTCGTCTCGAGCGCCGAGGGGTCGCGACCCCGCTCCTTCCCGCGGAGCGAACCATCTTTGAGCTCGGCTGGGCTTCGCGGAACGGTCCATTCATCCGAGCGGACGGGGGTTCAGACGCCGGTTCACCGAAGAGTAAAAACAGATGGTTTTACTGTCCAAACAGCGGCAGGAGAATCGGCGTCTGATCCTGGGGAAGTGACCCGCCGACCTCCCGGGAATCCGACCCCTTTTGAGATGAAACACGTCGGATTGGGATTATCTCTCCTCCCGCTGCTTCCCGACCCGCCGCCCCGTGGGCGCCGGCGCTTTCATTAAAGAGGGACTTTATTTTCGGTTTTTCGTCTCGGTCGGCACGCAGGGAGACGTCAATGTCGATGATCTCGCCGTTTTTATCTTCGGGGCGAAGATTCATTTTTCATTTTTTCTTTTTTTTTTTTTTTTTTTTTTTTTTTTTTTGGGAGAGGCGACTTCTGTGTGTGTCGGTGTGTGTGTGTGAAATAACTCCTTTTTGTTGTTGTTCTTATCTTAAAAAAAAAAAAAAACAGGAAAAAGGAAGTCATACACACTACATGTAATTCTTGATTGATTGCGTGATTATTATTTTAAATTATTCTTATTTTGAGTTGAAATGAAAACAACAGATATCTTCTTTTTTAATAAGAATAATGATAATAATAATATTCAGTTCATCTTTCATGCCATGGATGAATATTTATTTATTGCTTTCTATTACAGTTTCATTGAGATTAAAAACAATTGGGATTTCAAGAGATATTTATCATTAAAATGTACTTTAATTCTTATTTAAACATGTTTCTTGCTGTATTGCATAATGATAATAATAATCTTTATCATCACCACCATCCTTTGGTTAATTGATTTCCTTGCTGGAATTTAAAACTTTGATTTGAGTGATTGACTATTATATGGACTTACTCATAATCTCCATCCCTATCCTTATATTTCACTTTAATTTTCTTCCTTTCTTTTTTTTCATTTTTATTCTTTAAATTTCTTTTTTATTTATTTATATATTTTTCCTGGCTAAAATGTAAAAGTTTGATATTTCAAGCTTTTGTGGGTCGCAATCTCTCCAATACACTCCTTTTATTTGTATTTCATTTTTCACTTAGATTTTTTTAAATTTTATTTTGTTTTCTTCTTTACTGGCTTAAGTGTAAAATCTTGATTTGAGTGATTGATTTGTGATACTAGGTTACTCATACTTTCCATCCCACTTCTTTTATTTTTATTTTTCATATCAGAGATTTTTTTTCTTTTTTGAATATCCTCCATTATTTTTTTCCTTGTTTCCTAGCTGAAATTTTCCAAATTTCAACTGCTATTTAAGAATTTCAATTTTATTTTGTTTTTTTTTATTTGTAATGTTATTTTTTTAAATTTCACCTAATTAGTTGTTCCGTACTTCGCGTTTTTGTAGACCTAGGAAAAGCATATGACAGGGTGCCAAGAGAGGAGCTCTGGTATTGTATGAGGAAGTCTGGAGGGGCAGAGAAGTATGTTAGACTGGTGCAGGACATGTATGCTAGCTGTGAAACACTGGTACGGTGTGCTGTAGGGGTAACAGAGAAGTTCAAGGTGGAGCAGGGACTCCATCAGGGATCAGCTCTGAGCCCCTTCTTGTTCGCAATGGTAATGGATAGGCTGACAGATGAGGTTAGACAGGAATCCCCATGGACCATGATGTTTGCGGATGACATTGTGATCTGTAGTGAGAGCAGACAACAGGTAGAGGAAAATCTAGAGAGGTGGAGGTATGCTCTGGAATGGAGAGGAATGAAAGTTAGTCACAGCAAGACAGAATATGTGTGTGAATAGGAAGAATTGGGTGGAGCGGTGAGGCTACAGGGAGTGGAGATCAAGAAGCTGGAGGATTTCAGGTACTTAGGGTCAACAGTCCAGAGCAACGGAGAGTGCGGAAAAGAGGTGAAGAGACGGGTCCAAGCAGGTTGGAATGGGTGGAGAAAAGTGTCAGGGGTACTATGTGATAGAAGACTATCGGCCAGAATAAAAGGAAAGGTGTACAAGTCAGTGGTGAGACCAGCGATGATGTTTGGACTAGAAACTGTTACAATGACCAAAAGACAGCAGGCAGAACTAGAGGTCGCAGAGATGAAGATGTTGAGGTTCTCTTTGGGAGTGACCAGGATGGAGAGGATCAGGAATGAGTCTATCAGAGGAACAGCACATGTTAGATGTTTTGGAGAGAAGGTCAGAGAAGCCAGACTGAGATGGTTGGGTCATGTACAGAGAAGAGATAGTGAATATATTGGTGGACGGATGCTGGAACTGGAGCTGCCAGGCAAGAGGTCTCGAGGAAGACCAAAGAGAAGATTTATGGACGTAGTGAGAGAGGATATGAAGGTAGTTGGTGTGAGAGAGGAAGATACAGAGAATAGGGTTAGATGGAGAAAGTTGACTCGCTGTGGCGACACCTGAAGGGAAAAGCCGAAAGAAGAAGAAGAAGAAGTTGTTCTGTATTTCCTTGTTGAATGTAACTTTAATGTAACATTTAATGTAACTTAAATGGAATTTTTACTGTTCAAATTTCATCTATTATTTTTTTTCCTTGTTTCCTCACTAAAATTTAAAAGCTTGATTTTAGTCATTGATTTGTGATACGAGATTTCTTATACTGTCCTTCCCTCTCCCTTTATTTCACTTTATTTTACTTTCTTTTTTAATTTTTATTCTTTAAATTTCATCTATTTATTTATATATTTGTTTCCTGGCTAAAATGTAAAAGTTTGATTTTTCAAGCTTTTGCAGGTCGCCGTCTCTCCACCACTCTCCTTTTATTTTTATTTCATTTTTCACTTAGATTTTTTTGATTTTTTTTTTTTCTCTTTTCCTGGCTTAAGTGTAAAAGCTTTATTTTAGTGATTGATTTGTGATACAAGATTTCTCATTCTCTCCACCCCTCTCCTTAAATTTGTACTTTTCATTTTTCACTGCTTTTTTTTTGGAATTTTATTTTTTATTTTGTTCTTGTTTCCTGGCTAAAATGTAAAAGTTTGATTTTAGTGATTTATTTGTGATATGAGATCTTTCATACTCTCCACCCCTCTCCTTTTATTTTTATTTTTCATTTCAATGTTTTTTTTTGTTTTTTTTTTATAAATTTCATCCATTATTTTTTTCTTTGTTTCCTAGCTAAAATTAAAAACTTGAATTTCTTTTATGGACTTACTCATACTGTCCATCCCTCTCCCTTAATTTCATTTTCTTTTCTTTTTTCCTTTTCATTTTTATTATTTTAATTATTTTTGTTTTTGTTTCCTAGCTAAAATATAAAAGCTTGATTTTTATATTTATATTATTTTTATTTCATTGTTCACTTATATATGTTTTGATTTTTTTTCCCTTTTTTCCCGGATAAAATGTAAAAGCTTTGTTTTAGTGATTGATTTGTGATATGAGATTTCTCATACTCCCCACCCCTTTCCTTTAATTTTTCCTTTTCATTTTTCACTCTTTTTTTTAGGAATTTTATTTTTTATTTTTTTCTTGTTTCCTGGCTAAAAAGTAAAAGTTTGATTTTAGTGATTTATTTGTGATATGAGATCTTTCATACTCTCCACTCCTCTCCTTTTATTTTTATTTTTCATTTCAATGTTTTTTTTTTTTTTTTTTATAAATTTCATCCATTATTTTTTCTTTGTTTCCTATATAAAATTAAAAGCTTTGATTTGTTTTATGGACTTACTCATACTCTCCATCCCTCTCCCTTAATTTTATTTTCTTTTCTTTTTTTTTAATTTTTATCATTTAAATTATTTTTCTTTTTGTTTTTTGTTTTTTTTTCCCCCTTTTTTCCTGTGATAAAATGTAAAAGCTTTGTTTTAGTGATTGATTTGTGATACGAGATTTCTCACACTCTCCACCCATTTCCTTTAATTTTTACTTTCATTTTTCAATTTTCAATTTTACTTTTCATTTTTCACTCTTTTTTTTCAGAATTTTATTTTCTATTTTTTTCTTGTTTCCTGGCTAAAATTAAAAACTTGAATTTGTTATATGGACTAACTCATACTCTTCATCCCTCTCCCTCAATTTCATTTTATTTTCTCTTTTTTTTTTAATTTTTATTATTTAAATTATTTCTATTTTTGTTTCCTAGCTAAAATATAAAAGCTTGATTTTTATATTCATATTATTTTTATTTCATTGTTCACTTATATAGTTTTGATTTTTTTTTTTTTTTTTTTTTCCATTTTTCCTGGATAAAATTTAAAAGCTCTATTAGAGTGATTGATTTGTGATACTAGATTACTCAAACCCTCTCCGTCCCTCCGTCATTTACGGGTCGCCGTTCGAAGCCGCCGTTTTAGAAGTCGATCATTTGGTTTTCATTTCCCGGCAGGAATTCTTATTCCGCCATCAGGAGGAAAACTACCTCTCAAACATCTATTAGTCTGGAGTGACCTCTTATTCACCTGTCACCGCCTCAGGAAGAGGAGGAGGAGGAAGGTGGAGAGAAGGATGGAGGTAGAGGAGTGGGGGAAGGAAGAAAGGGAAGAGAGGTGGAAAGTTGGGAATGAGAGAGGGAGGAAGGGGGAGGGAGGGAATGTGTGGAGAGGGAAAAAAAAAAAGACTGAAAGAGGGAAAGATTTCCCTCCTTCATTCCTCCGTTCAGCACAAACATGCATGAAAGAATCCCGGTGGATGAGGACGACAGCCATGACCATATAAGGGTATAAAAATACTCCCAGTGACTTGTACTACAAATTTGGGGAGGAAAATCAACAGCTTCACAGAGTCTCTCCATCAAAAACAGCATTTATAGATAGATAGATAGATAGATAGATAGATAGATAGATAGATAGATAGATAGATAGATAGATAGATAGATAGATAGATAGATAGATAGATAGGCATACCTACGAGTCACATGGTGAAGTTGCCCTTGACATAAGTCATGCCCCCGGGTCACATGGGACAGTTACCCCTAGTCACATGATAGGCTGTCCAAGTCACATGGTGCAATCGCCCCTGGTCACATGTCATACAACTTTAGTCACATGGTACAGTTACCCCAGGTCACATGTCATACCCCCAAATCAAATGTTACAGTTACCCCTGGTCACATGTCATACCTCCAAGTCACATGGTACATGGCAGAGTTCCCCCAGGTCACATGTCATACCCCTCAAGTCATGTGGTACAGTTGCTGCTCGTCACATGTCATACCCTCCAAGTCACATGGTACAGTTACCCTTGGTCACATGTCATACCCCTCAAGGCACGTGGTAAAGTTCTGCTTGTCACATGTCATACCCTCCAAGTCACATGGTACAGTCACCCCTGGTCACATGTCATACCCCTCAAGTCACGTTGTAAAGTTCTGCTTGTCACATGTCATACCCTCCAAGTCACATGGTACAGTTACCCGTGGTCACATGTCATACCTCCAAGCCACATGGGTACATGGCAGAGTTCCCCCTTGTCACATGTCATACCCCTTAAGTCACATGGTACAGTTACTCCCGGTCCCATGATAAGCCCTGTGTGACATGGTACCGTTACTCCTGGTCACACGATAGGCTCCCCAAGTAACACAGTTAAGTTACTCCTGGTCACATGATAGGCCGTCTAAGTCACCTGGTGCAATGGTCCCTGGTCACATGTCATACCCCTCAAGTCAAATGGTACAGTTGCATGTCATTCCCCCAAGCCGCAAGGGTACATGGTACAGTTCCCCCTGTCACATTTCATACCCCCCCAAGTCACATGGTGCAGTTACCCCTGGTCACATGATAGGCCGCCCAAGTCACATGGTGCAATTGCCCTTTGTCACAAGTAATACCACTCAAGTCACATGGTACTGTTACCCCTGGTTACATGATAGGCTCCTCAAGTAAGTAACGTTACAGTTACCCCTGGTCCCATGATAAGCCCTGCAAGTCACATGGTACAGTTACCCCTGGTCACATGATAGGTCCACCAAGTCACATGGTGTAGTTACCCCTGGTCACATGATAGGCTCCTCAAGTAACGGTACAGTTACTCCTGGTCACATGATAGGCCGCCCAAGTCACATAGTGCAATTGTCCCTGGTCACATGTCAGACCCCAAAGTTACCCTCGGGTCACATGGTATAGTTTACCCTAGTAAGATATTGTGCACTGCGAGGTCACATGGTAGAGGTGCCTCAGAGGTGCTACATGTCGTACCTCCTGGTCAAATAATACACATGCCACCAGTCACACACCACTGAGTGACACGTTACAGTTTCCCTTGGTTGTATGTTATATCCCCGAGTCACATGGTACAGTTTCTCCTGGTCACATGTTATATGTTGCCTTTCTAGTTTTATTTGGAGCAACTGGCAGTGATCATTTTACCCCAGTATCGTCACATGATCTGGTCTAATTGTTTGTTCAATGTATTATTTATTTAATACTATATATTTTTTTAATTCATGCATTTATCTGTTTATTTATTTGTTAGCGAATTAAATTGCAATTTATATTTTCTAATCAGTTCATTATTTATTTAGGGGTCTTTCTATTATCAAATTATTTTCATAGTATTTCATTTAATCTATTTATTGTGTTATTTCTGAATTTCTAAACAAATTTAAGAAATAAATCTAATTATTTAATTGTTTGCATTGTGTTGAAAATTTAGTAAGTCATTGATTCATTCATTCAACTATTAAATACATCACACATTTGATAATTGATTCGTTTACATATTCATTTTTCGATCTTTTGGGGGCTCATTTTGTAAGGAATACTAATTAAATCAATTTTTTGTTATATGTGAAAGTTCTATGTGACTTTTTTAACATTTTTTAATTTTATTTATTCTTTTATTTATTTTTTAATCAGTAGTTTATGCTTGAGTTATGGGTTAAAATGCATTAAAAAATGTATTTTTGCTTTCCATTCCATAATAATAAATAAAAATTAAATTGATAAATATATTATTATACATGATTAGGGAGCCTGTATTTGGCAAAAAAAAACGGTAACATTGTCATCTAAACGCTAACATGTGATTGCGTTGTTTTTTTTTAAATTCCCTGGCTTCCCGTGTGGAAAAAAATTCAAAAATATAATTGCAAATCGACCCCACCTCCATCATTCCTGAATTTTCTTTAACAAAGAAAAAAAAGCAAAAAATAAAAAATAAAAACCAACAACGCTCTTTTCTTACTTCCCCTTTGAAACGTCGGACAATCAGCCTTAAACACCAGCGCGGCGGTTACGTTAGATTTTCAGCAAATTGCTGCAAATATGCCCGCCCGTCTCAACTTACCGGCCTCGACACACACACACACACACACACACACACACACACAGCCTTGCCTTGAGGGAATCCCGCCTTCCTTCCTCCGTCCACCCAGCCCACCCGGAGCCTGATTTCTCAGAGAAGGTCCACCTGCTTCCACTCAAACCCCCTTTTGAAGTCAACATGTGGTGGTCCACTAGCCGCCGCCGCTAGCCAGCTAGCCCCACCTCCCTATCCACGGACCCGAACCCCCCCCTCCCCCCCGATAATCTGTGCCGGGCTAATGCAAACAAAAGGGATCACCTTAAATCCGCGCCAGCGCCCCTAATGGCCGCCATTATTTACCTTACGTACGTTCGTGTATACACTCCCGTCCATCGGGCTAGCTGTTTTTTTTTTTTTCCGCTCAATCTGGCAATCAGCGCTGATTTCCTCGGGTTAATATTTGGAGGCCGCGTTCAATTTTTCGCTCGCCGGGCGCCGTTTGAAGGTCGCCTCGCGGGGCAGCGCCGGGAGGCTGGGAACGGTTTCCGATTCAATCGAGGCTGAGAAACAAAGGGGAGGGTTAGAGATTAGCGTTAGCGATTTGTTGTTGTCTGTGAGTTAGTTGATCATTCGAGCTATATATATGTATATATATACAGTATAAATAATATAATAAATTTATATATATGGTACAAATTAATATAATAAATCAATATATATATATATATGGTAGGTATAAACATATATATGGTAGAATCAAATTTAATTTATTATATTTATTTATATATATGCATTCATGTTTGTGTGTGTATATATATATATATATATATAGATGTGAATGTTTAAGACTACTGAATAGAAGCGGGTCTTGATCAACATTCAACACTTTGAAAAACAGCAACAATTTAAAAAATATATATTTTATTTACACATTTTTGAATTTAATAGGAATATGATGTCAGTAAAGTTTTGAGGATCAATTTTCGAAGAGCTGCTTTAATTTTTGTTCATATCATATTTTCTATATATCTCTATATATACATTATATATAGAATATGGAGTATTATAAATAATATTTACTGTATATCCTATATATTGTACATTAGCAATTTTTGGTTACAAAACCATTTTTTTTAGGTATGTATGAATTTTATTCATTTTATTCTTCAATTTATTTGTTTACTTAAAAATAATGATCTGCTGGACTTTGAATTTTATGTGCTTTACAGCATGCGTTTTTCAATTTAAATGAATAAAGTAGAATTTAACGTCTTAGGATCACTGTTCTTAAAGGTTATTTTATTTTATCACATCTACCTATCTATCTATGCAGTGTTTATATATATTTATATATACAGTATAAAAGCAGTATCACACTTGAGAATAGTTTAAAGAAACCAAATTAATTCGGTTAATTTCATTTGATTTATTAATTTCTGTATATATCATATTATGTTTATTTCGTTACCTAAAAATAATACTTTGCCTGCACTTTGCATTTCATACGTTTTTCAATCCAAATTTTTAAAATCGGGGTTAAAAATGCTAAGACCGTCCGTCCTCGCGTTTGTCGGTTTGGGCGTCATTGAGCGCCGCTAATGAGCGTGACGGGCGCCTGCCAACAGCGTCGGTTATAAGAAGGGATGGAGGAGGGTGGGAAAAAAGAAATGAAAGAAAAGAAAGATGAGGGAAGAGGCCCCGGGAGGCGACGGAGACGAGAGGCCTCCCCTCCCGCAGGGGCGACGCTGACGGGTGGCGGTTAGCCGGCGTAGCAAGAGGGGGGGGAGTCGATGTAGCCGTGCGGCTAAAGCTAGCTAGTGGAGAACAAAACAGCCTCAGGAGGCTAGTTTGTTAAAACATGAATTTTCATTCATTCATTCATTCATGCATTATCTGTACAGCTGGAGTCGATTCCAGCTCTCATTGGACGAGAGGCGGGGTCAAAGGTCAATCGGACGTCACATAGAGACAAAGAAAATTTGACCGAACACTGATTTAGAAACATCTAAACCTGAAACATCACCCTGTCATTTATGTTATAAAAAGACGTGCAACCATTCATCCTCTCATTCATATGTCATAGACATAAATAACATTCAACCTGTTATTTTTGATATATAGAAATTTATAATCGTTCAATTTCTAAGTTATATGGAGGCAATCAGTTATCACCTTCCAAAATTCATGTTATAGACAAATATTTGCATTCATTTACTCATTAACCATCTCATATACAACCATTCACCCTCTCATTTGCATGTCATATATATGTATATATATATATATATATATAAAATCACATAATATATTCAAAGTGTATTTTTTCACTATGCAAAATACAATTTTTTTATTAATTTGAATAATATCGTTATATTATTATTTCATTAATATTCATTTTTTTTAATATTTTCCATTATTTTTCATTTAAACTTAGATTTTAGGAAAATTCATTGTTGTAAATTTTTATTTAATATTTTTTCTTTTCTTTTTTTATTTAATATTTTTTCCACATACCCGTCGAAGATTTTCAGAAATTATCCGCCGATTATTATTTTTTATTTATTTTCTTATTTAAATTTTATGTTTTTTTTTTTTTTTTTACTTTATTTTTTTATATTTTCATTTTATTTATTTATTCATTTGATTTTTTTTTTTTTTTTTCTCAACACACCCGTCCCCCCACCTTTATTACATCGTAAACCAGGACATCGTCGCCGTAAACGCCGCGGGTCGGCCTGGATGATGTCACAATCTAACCCCCCCCCCCCCCCCGCCTCCAACAAATCGCCGTCTCATGTTTTATTGGCGTTTGACCTTGAAACCATGGCGGCGTCTTTTCAGTATTATTAAAAGGGGGAGGGCGGCCATTACGGGGCCAATGTGTTTCCAATCGCGGGGGTTTGATCGCTGGTTTGAAGTGGTCGTGCTCAAGGGCGGACGGGGCATCGCTGAAACCGGCGGCCGTATATCACGGCGAGGGCTAATGCGAACCAGGATTGGCGGCCGTGTTTTAAAGCCTCGGCGACGCTCAATTATCCCAGAGTGGAAACATCTTGTTCGTTGTCGTGACATGTGACCGACGGGCGATAAAAAGTGCTGGTGTGTGTGTGTGTGTGTGTGGAGGGGTGTGTTTGGGGGGGTGTTACGTACCCCTAAAGTGAAGCTAAACCCAAAGCTTTTTACTCTCATACATGCAAATTTGGTGATTCAGTCCTTATTCAGGTGCTTAATTAACTTGTCGATTAATTGATCTATGATTAGTTAATTAACCTATAATCAGGTAATTAGGTTAAGTAATGGATTTATCTGTTTGTTTCTGATCATTTATTTATTTAAATAATTCAATTAAAAAAAATATGCAGATTTCTTTTTTTTCATTTTATGCTTTTGAAAAACTTATTCAATCTAATTTCATATGTTTTGTTTGCATCTACTTTTTTAGGGGATTAATAATTTCGAGGCGCCCTTTCAAATCTATTTTTCTAATATTTAACCATGAATAGATAGATAGGTGCCGACATTAAGAAATGCCTGAAAAAGTAGATAAATAAATATATACCTATAAATATAAAACTGAATTATTTCTATTCAATCAGTTTTTTTTTTACTTTTTTATATATGTATCTATCTATATATGTGTGTGTATATTTATTGATACATACGTTATCTATTATTTTTACATATTTATACATATAAAAAAATTGAATTCAATGCACCTTAATGACAATGTGCAGACCTAAAAATTACGTAAAATACAGATATAAAAGAAGCAATAAAACAACAATAAAATAAAAAAATAAAATAAAGCACAAATTAGATTCAGTAAAATAAAAAACAATAAAAAAATAAATAATAAAAGAATAACAACAATCATATACAGTGACCTGCATTGGCATTATGATTGAAGCGTTGCTTTTAAAAAACGTATTCAATCTAATTTCATTTGTTTTGTTTGCATCTACTTTTTTAGGGGATTAATTACTTCGAGGTACCCTTTTAAATCTATTTTTTTAATATTCAACCATGAATAGATAGATAAGCGCCGACATAAAGAAATGCTGAAAAAAATAGACATGTAAATATACAGCTAAAAATATAAAACTGAATTATATCTATTTAATCAATTTTTTTTTTTACTATTTCATATATGTATCTTTAAATATATGTGTGTTCATGTTTATTTATACAAACTTTATCTATTATTTTTACATATATATAAACATATAACGTCTTTGAATGTAATGCACCTTACTGACACTGTACAGACCTAAAAATTACGTAAAATACAGATATAAAAGAAGCAAATAAATAAATAAAATAAATTAGTTTAGTATCATAAAAAAGAATGATAATAATAAAAAAAATAATAACAATAATCATATACAGTGACCTCCATTGGTGTTATGATTGAAGCGTTATGATTAACTTGTCGATTAATTAATCTATAATAAGTTAATTCATCTATAATCAGTTAATTAGGTTAAGTGATAAATTTATCTGTGTGTTTCTGTTCATTTATTTATTTACATAATTCAATAAAAAAAAATTAAAAATGCAGATTTTTTTTTTTCATTTTATGCTTTTAAAAAATCTAATTTCATTTGTTTTGTTTACATCTACTTTTTTAGGGGATTAATTACTTCGAGGCACCCTTTTAAATCTATTTTTTTAATATTCAACCAGAATAGATAGATAGGCGCCGACATAAATAAATGCCTGAAAAAAGTAGACATGTAAATATACACCTAAAAATAGAAAACTGAATCATATCTATTTAATCATTTTTTCTTTTTTTTACTATTTCATATATGTATCTATAAATATGTGTGTGCTCATGTTTATTTATACAAACTTTTTCTATTATTTTTACATATATATAAACATATAACGTCATTGAATGTAATGCACCTTACTGACACTGTGAAGACCTAAAAATTACGTAAAATACAGATATAAAAGAAGCAATAAAATAACAATAAAATAAAAAAATGATTAAATAAAAGAAATTAGTTTAGTATCATAAAAAAGAATGATAATAATAAAAAAAAATAATAACAATAATCATATACAGTGACCTCCATTGGTGTTATGATTGAAGCGTTATGATTAACTTGTCGATTAATTAATCTATAATAAGTTAATTCATCTATAATCAGTTAATTAGGTTAAGTGATAAATTTATCTGTGTGTTTCTGTTCATTTATTTATTTACATAATTCAATTAAAAAAAAAATGCTCTTTTATAAAAAATCTTTTATAAAAGAAATTAGTTTAGTATCATAAAAAAGAATAATAATAATAAAAAAATAATAACAGTAATCATATACAGTGACCTCCTTTGGTGTTATGATTGAAGCTGCCCACAACTTATCTTCTCTTTCCTCCTTCTTCTTCTCCATCTCCTCTGGCTTTCTTATTCTTCCTGACGTCCTCCAGAGGCCTGTGGCCGCTCAACAAACAAATCAATGAGGTCGCGGCGGGAGAAAGTGCTGACCCGCTGTCGACTCAGCGGGAGCAGCCGACACACACACACACACACACTCACACTCACACACACACACACGGTCAAGAAACTTCAATCCCCCCTTTTTCTCTCAGCAAATTCACTTCACGCCCCTGATTTTTGTAGAAAGTCAGGAGAAGGAAAGAAGGCCCGCGGGGGAACTTCAAGGGGAAAACATCATCTTGTAATTACGCGGTAATGACTCTGACCTCGGCCGCAGGAACGAGCAGGAAAATTCCCCGGCGATGAAGTTTTCCGCGTAAAAAAATCTGTGAGAGTTCACCTGAAAATCCTGCAAGGAAGCATAGAAGGTTTGCGTTTATTTAGAAATCAAGCATCTTTGGTAATTCCCAAAGAAATCAACCTGACATGACTTGAAAGGTTAAAAAAAAGATTAAAATAGAATAAAATGAATCCATTTCAATGACTAAATTCCTTTATTCATATGGTTAATTAAAAAAAAAAAAAAAAAAAAAATGGAAATCTGAAGTGAATTAATTGACATAGGAAATATATTGAGCATCCTTAGTTTCCCCCCCAAAGAAATTAACCTGACATGACTTGAACGGTACAAAAAATATGATTAAAGTAGAATTAAATAGATTCATTTCAATGAATACATTCCTTTATTTATAAAGTTAATTTAAAAAAAGAAAAACAACTTGGAAATCTGAAGTGAATTATTTGACATTGGAAAAATAAATAGTGATAAGAAAAGCAAATGAACACAGTCAACACATCCAAAATAAGTAAATCAATTAATAATAGATAGATAGATAGATAGATAGATAGATAGATAGATAGATAGATAGATAGATTCTTTAAAAAAGTTGAAAAATAATAACCCAAAAAACATTTTTTTCTAGATTATTTCCAAATATCATGGACGTATGGAAGTATTTAAAAAAAAAAAAAAAATATATATATAAATGAGTAAATAAATTAGTATATAAATTAATAAATAGATATATAAATGAATAGAATAGCCAAGAAAATAAATAAGATTTAAATGGTGATTTCTGAAGAACTTTTAGGGGTAAAAAGATGAATGGCCGAGTGAATAAATAGATAGACAAATAAAGAAGTAAATTCTTAACAAATCAAAATAAAAAGAAAATTGGAATGGCAATCAGCAAAAAATATCAAATGAATGAATAAATGAATAAGCAAATAATTAGATGCACAAATGGCTATACAAGTAAATGGTTGGATAAATAGATAAAAACTAACAGCAAAATTTGCAATTTTTGTACATTTGGAAAATAATTAAGTGAAAAAAAACAAAAAACAAAAAACAAAAAACAAAAAAAAAACAAAAAAAAAAAACAGCAAGAATCAAGAACATTCTTTAAAATTATCCAAAAATCACGTTAAAATCACCATATTCTAACAAAATATAAAAACTTAAAAAAAAAAGCAATAATAAGCACAAAAATCAATGAAATTAATAAAAAAAAAACTGCAACTACAAAAAATAAAAAACAACTTTAAACCAGAAAAAAACAGACAAAAAAAAAATATGAATGTATGAATAAAATGTTCCTTTTTTTTACCTTTTTTTAATATGTATTTTTTTTTTGTTTGTTTTTTTTTGCCCGTGGAGGTGCTTGGGTGCGACCTGACAACACTTCCTGCCTCTGTGATGGATTGCAGCCTCACACACATACACACACACACACACACACACACACACACCCACACATACTCACAGTCACTCACACACACATGTTTCTGGCATTTCCTCTAATCCGGCTGGAATCAAAAAGCCACAATTTATTACCCTTTCCCCTCCCGCTCCCCCTCCAGTCATGATGAGGTATGGAGAAACAGGGAGGATTGAGTTTCCAGGAAATTGAAAAGGTGCAAAAAAGAAAAAAAAAATGTACATGACGTGATCGCCCAACCAGCTAGAACATTTTCTTCTTCTTCTACTTCTTTTTACAGCGATGTGCGAGCGCACGTTTTGTCTTGATCTCACCAAATCATTGATTAATCGCGGATCGATGGATCAATATCCTCAATGGACTTGGGTTTCCGTCATATCACGGTTCCTCCCCCGATGTGGGGAAACTTCCCTTTGAGGCTACATACTAGCCGCTACGCTAACATTAGCCTAGCCTCTACCTGGAAAGTTAATAGCCATCCGTCAATTACGGGGGTCACCTGTCAACCGCAGGGGTCAACTTTGAATTAAGGGGGTCAACCACTATGCTAACATTAGCCTAGCTCTTATCTTGAAAAGATAAGAGCTAGAGCTAACCCTAACCCTAACCCTAGCCACCTGTTAATCACAGGGGTCAACTGTCAATCACAAGGGTCAGTCGCTATGCTAACATTAGCCTAGCCTCTACCTGGAGAGTTGATAGCCATCTGTCAATTACTGGGGTCACCTGTCAACCGCAGGGGTCAACTTTGAATTAAGGGGGTCAACCACTATGCTAACATTAGCCTAGCTCTTATCTTGAAAAGTGATAGCCACCTGTTAATCACAGGGGTCAACTGTCAATCACAAGGGTCAGTCGCTACGCTAACATTAGCCTAGCCTCTACCTGGAAAGTTGATAGCCACCTGTCAATCACAAGGGTCAGTCGCTATGCTAACATTAGCCTAGCCTCTACCTGGAGAGTTGATAGCCATCTGTCAATTACTGGGGTCACCTGTCAAACACAGGGGTCAACTGTGAATTACGTGGGTCAGCAGCTATGCTAACATTAGCTTAGCCTCTATCTGGAAAGTTGATAGCCACCTGTCAATCACAAGGGTCACCTGTCAATCACAGGAGTCACCTGTCAATCACAGGAGTCAGCTGTCAATCACAGCGTCCATGGAGATCAGGGAGACCCCGAAACAAATAGGATACACTTATTAGGAATGGAACACAAAATTATAGGAACAAATAAATTTACAAAATAAATAAATGAATAAAAAAAAAAAAAATGAGTCAATAATTAAATGCTTTGAAAATTATAATAAAGAAAACAAAAAGAATACAGGTCAATTTCCAAATAATCATTTCGAAGAATTATTAAAATAAAATGAATGAATTCATAAAAATATAAATAGATAAATAAATGACTAAAATACTTAATAGGAAAATAAATACAATTTCAATGGCAAATTCTGCAGATCGTTCGGGGAGTCATCAGGGAAAAACATGGATGCATGAACGGATGAATGAATGAATAAGTAAAAAAATAAATAAATAGATGAATCCATAAGTAAATAGTGAATAATAGAATTAAATTAAAGGGCCGGTGAGCCACTTCCTGGAAAGTACGGGGCACTGGTTACGCCAACCCCCCCAAAAAAACCCTGCTAGAAAAAAAAAAAACAAATTGTATGAGTAACAACTTTGCATTTGCATTTAAAACTGTGTAATAACTGTGTAATAGCATTATGAACCCGTAATAACACATGCCCGTGCCTCTGTCGGCGTACATCCGCGGCGTGTGCTTTCCGTTTCGCGAGCGTCAGCGGCGAGAGGTTTCTCATCCTGCCGGGAATCAAACCTCCGCCGTGTAATTACCGCGGTGTAATTACTGAGTAATGACACTTTCACGTCGAGGGGACTTCCTCTAATAATGCTTCTTATCTCCGGGAGGAACAAAGCAGCGCTCCAACCTTCTTCTTCTTCTTCTTCTTCTTCTTCTTCTTCTTCTGACAGGCCGAGGCCGGGGCGGTCATTAAGTCGTGTTTTTCGGACGCTCATTATCGCAACCGCCGCTGTATTTCGCCCAGGGATGTCGCGTGATGACAATGGGAACGTCGGTTGAATTCCCTCCGCCGGGAGGCCGAGACGCGGCGGCCGGGGAAATATTTGGATAATTGCGGCCGGCGGTCGAAGAAGGTCGTGCTATAAATAAAAACCCGTCAGGAGGTCTTGGTTTATTTTTCCCCGGCAGATTCTTTCTCATATTTACAGGAATTATTAAAATGTGTGGCTCTCTTTGATATAACTTTAATATAACTGATTTGTCTCCGTATTATTATTATTATAAGTTTAAAATATTAGTTTAAATATTATATATGTATATATATATATATATATAATGTATGTGAAAATATTTTAAATATCATCTCATATTTAGCTACAGTGATATGAGTGTTCCCAGTGCAAAATCTTACAAATTATTATTATTATTATTATTATTATTGTAATTGTTATTACTGCTGTTTCATTATTATTATTGTTATTATCAGTGTTTTTATTATTGTTATTATTGTTATTCTTAGTCTTATTAATCTTCTTCTTATTATTATTATGATTATTATTATTATTATTATTGTTATTATTGTTGTTACAAGTATTTTTATTATTCTTCTTGTTATTACTGGTGTTATTATTATTATTATTATTGTTATTCTTCTCAATATTATTATTGTTATTCTTCTTCTTCTTCTTCTTCTTCTTATCATTATTATTATTATTATTATCATTATTATTATTATTATTATTATTATTATTATTATTATTATTATTATTATCAGAGACATCAAACTGGACAATTTTATTTATTGTTAATCAACTTTACCTTTTTTTTTTTTAACATATAGATATATTTGTGTGTGTGCATGTGTGTGTGTGTTGTATTGCTTTTTTCATCTACCTATTTTTATTGATTAACAATTCACTTATGTATGCATTTAATGAACTTTGAAATTTTGGAATAGACAATTTTATTCTTTCTTTTATTCACCTGTATGCCTTGCTCGATGCGCACACCCTGTCCAACTAACAACCTCCAAATTTCGGAAAATACGAACATAAAATGAATGAATGAATGAATGAATGAATGAATGAATGAATGAAAAAACTCTCCCTGCACAAACTCTAAATAGATGATCTAAGATCCTGCTAGCGGCGAACCGCTAATGGATTCATTTCATCAGGAAAAGCTTCAGAAGAAACTTATTTTGGGATGAAATGGACGGAACGGCGTTGAACCGCCGGCGGGAAGCGAAAAAACCAAAATAGTCTCCTCAGCAGGAAGTGTTTGGGAAACGTCAGCATCTGAAGACGCTTGATTTCAATATCAGTGGAGCTTAAACACTCAGAGGTTGTTTTTGTTTTTTTGTTTTTTTTTTTTAAATAAGAGGTAATTAAATCAGGCTTGGAGTTCGCAGTAGAATTTAGATCCCCTTCCAAAAAAAAAAAAAAAAAAAAAAAAAAAAAAAGTATATTGCACATTTTTGGTTGTAGACGTGACCTTGTTTTGCTGATTAAAAGGAAAAATAATCAAATTAATGAAACATATAAAAAAATAAAATATAATTTAATATAATAAATAGCAAATATATAATCACTGAAAAAGTAGGCTTGACACCAAGGAAATAAAAAGATAGATAGATCGGTCGCTAGATCATGTATTTAAAATAAAAACAAGTACACTGTGCTTTACCCTCTAACTTCCAAGTTAAAAAATAAAATAAATGTTAATAAAAACAACACTTATAATAACTATCAAATGAAACTATAAGAACAAATAAAAATGAGAAATAAAATCATGAAACGAGCAGAAAAGGACCGCCTCTCACAGGCTGTGTGTGTGTGTGTGTGTGTGTGTGAATATATACACACACACACACATATCTATCTCTGTCAATATAATGAACTATATGTTATATGTATATGTACACACACATACATAAATATAGATGTAAAAAATTATTTCGTTTATGTACAAAGATGCATTTATATAATATGTTATATATATATATATATGTGTGTGTGTGTGTATATGTGTTTTATTTTATGATTATTTAAATTGTTTTTTAAAAATAATTAATAAAATAAAAATAATTAATAAAATAATAATAAAAATAATAAAATAATAATAAAATAAAAAGAATTAATAAAATAATTAAAAAATAATTAAAAATAATTAAAAAATAATTAAAAAAAATATATATATATATATATATATATATATATATATATATATATATATATATATATATATACAAATGCATTCAAACACATGTACATTTTTTTTTACCACTTCATTGCTTTTGTTATTGTCATTTTACTTGTTTCTTTTACATCTTTCTTTTTGTATTTGTCTCCACGGTGTCCTTCGAATAAGTTAACATGCATCATTATCATTAGTAGTATTAGCAGTAGTATTATATACATTTATCTAAAGAATCCCTACTCAAACTGATGGTGTACTTTGCATGTGTACTTTACGGTTGTACTTTGCGGGTGTACTTTATGTTTGTACTCCACGGATGTTATTTCTGGAGGCGTTCCGAACCCCCCGTCATTAACAAAAACATCTTCTTTCCTCCGTCGCTGAATTATTCCTGCCTGGTTGCGGAGACGCCCCCCGGAATGAGAATACGTCGGAATGACACCGGCGGCAAACCCTCATTAATCCGCATCCTGTTCATTGCCGCGGCGACAGGAAGCCGGAGGCGGGAGCCACGGCTCCGGAGGCCCGGGGGCCCCGGCGAGAAACGGGTAAATCAACATTAGCGCCGTTGCTAACAAGTTGGCCGCCGTCACATTAGTTCATTTTATTTATCTCAAATTTGAATATTGGCCGCCGCTGTTGGAGAGAGAGGAGGGCCAGACTGCTGGAGCTTCCGAGGAATAAATAAACTAAAATAAATAAACACACCCATTCTGTATCTGGAAACTTAATCCATTTGTTGGTTGTTATTTGTGTCCTGCCTACGGGGTCAGCAGGGAGTGCAGGCTACAGCCAATCCCATCGTGGGTGTCATGGGGCAAGAGGCGGGGTTTATACCTGTCAGTCACTGTGCCCAAATAAGGACATCTGACCATTCACCCTCCAGCCAATGACAATTGGAAGTCTTCACACTGATCTTTCAGGATGGAGAACTAGGAAAACCCAGGTTTCAGATGAAGCAAATAGCATCACATCGTTTGCATTACGACGTAGCTCCAACAGTACATGTCATACCAGAGACGGTCCAATGAGAAACTTCCGGGATCAGCCAACGTTGTCCATTGGCTGTGAGTGTGTGTGAGTGTGTGTGAACTTAAAACACCTTCTAAACTTCCTCCTGGAGGAAGAACCTGCTCTTGTTGTGCAGAGACTTATTTTGTCTCCAAGCTACCGAACGTCTCAAACGGTGACGGCCTGTGAAACCGGGTCCGAAGCCCGAGTTTGGGCTCGAGTCTTGGGGGGTCCAGATGGATCCCGATTGAGCGTCCAATTGGAACGACTTATGTTGGTGTTCTGCCATGACACTTTTGGAACCCAAAAGAACCAATGTAGCTGCTCCTAAAGACAAGCATACCATGGGAGCCAATCGGATTCCCTTTTTTTAAATCCAAAGGCACAGCGGCAACAACCTTGAGCGCAACTCAAGACTCAGACTTGGATGCAGGGATTTAAAATAAAAAAAAAAAAAAAAACCCGGTTGGATTACGTGGGGTTCAGGTCAGTAAGACCCCGACCAAGGAGAGGAGCTCCATGCATTATTCATCTTCTCGCTACTCCTTGTCTTCCTCGGAAAAACAGACGGGATGTAAACTGGCACACATCGCAGTGTGAGGGCCCGGGCTTCATCTGCCGCCCAACTGCGAGGGGGCGCGATCCGACCTCCCCCGACCTCAATGACGCCCCCTTCCGACACGCACGTCCAAAAAGGCCGGTGCTGAAAACTGCTTTCTTTCACAAACGAAGCATACAACTCTCGCTCCCCCAAAAAAACAAAAAAACAGTATTTTTTTTCCATGCTTGCATGGAAGGAAAAAAAATAATAAAAATTCCGGCTTCCACAACCCCTTTCCCCGGAGCTTGGATTTCTTCTTCACAACTCGAAATATTCCCTCCCACTTTTCTGAGCTGGAGCGTCAAAGCTACTGCTGTCAGGTGTTCGAGGAGCACCGGAGGTTCTCCGGCAGGTGGGGAGGCAAGGAAGAGGAGGAGGGGGGGGGCAGGGGGGGACTTTCAGCAAGACAAAGAGCATTTAAAAAAAAAAAAAAAATTGGAAACTTCATGTGTTTGACAACCCGCCATCTTCAAGCTTTTTTTTTTTTTTTTTCTTGAAAAGTTTTCCTGGGGAAGAAATGGAACACCGGTGATTTGAGTGTCTGGCAACCCCCAGACTAAGAGCCGTCACCATGGAAACAAGTTCGACAAACGGTTAGTCGACGGTTACGTCCCACGGTTTTGGCCGCTTTTCTTTATTTTTATGGAATTGACAAAAAAAAAAAGGTGGAACTGAGCATTGGTATTCGTTGGAGCTGCAGGAACGCCTCCTTTCTTACTGGGTTCTCCAATGTCAACCTCCCAACATCCAAAAACCAGTGGTGATACAGTAACTCTTATATTATGGTGAGAAGGTTCTGGGTTCTAAACCGTTCTCCCTTTGGGTTCTCCTGCCTGGATTCTCTGCAGGTTCTCCGTCTTTGTCCCACAGACCAAAACTCCAGGTTCGAACTCCAGCCATTTTCAGAAAGAGGGTTGTAAGCTCTAGTGTTCCTCTTGGTTCTTCACATTCTCCAAGTCGTCCTTCTAGGTTCTGGTGTTCCTCTAGCTCAGCGGTTCTTATCCTGGGTTTGATCGAACCCCAGGGGTTCGGCGGAGGTCAAGACACCCACCCGACTCTTATACTTCGAGGTAACGCGCCCTGCTTGTTCATCACTAGCTGCAGGCGATCAGGCTACGTAGCTTAGCCTATGTGTGCTGCCTGGATTTTGGTGCGCCCAGTAGTCAACTGGTACGTCTTGTCATCTCTTTCTTAGCATTCTAATCCCTATCTTTCATACCGTTTGTTACGGCATATATTCACGAGCAATCTTTTTCAAGGATACCGGACATAAGAACGAAGAAAGGTGCCGAGGTGAAGTCGCGCAATTCTGAACTGGTTCTCGGAACGTCCGGAGTGTTTTAAACCAAGCTTCTAGGTTCTACTTTTCCAGGTTCTGGACTTGAATTTCTTCACTTGAAGTCATTTCCCCCCTTCTTTAGATCTGTATCCAAAGCAAATATCCAGTCACTCACTCATTCACCTGTGATACAAAATTTCATTCACGCTCTCATTCACATCAGGTACCATCTTTCATTCATTTGCACATAGGTGCAAGCACATCACGTCCTCTCCCCGGCACTCGGACGCCGCGTTCTTTCGGCGGAGGTTACGCCGCCAGCTGTGCCAGCTGTGCATCTCCGGGGGTCGGCCAGGTAACCCGAGCCTTGCGCGGCAATATGCTCGCGCCTCATTAGGACATGTAGCTCATTAATCACCCCCACCACCACCCCTCGAAATTCCGGACAAGGTTCGGAGTAGGTTCACTCATGTGAGTTTACATCCTGGTATTTATAACACGATCTGTCTTTGAATGGAAAAAAAAATGAAATACATTTTGTTTCATGTGCGCGAGAAGGTTGGAATCCCAGAGAGGGGATGGGCTTTCCATGTGGGGTCTCAGAAACAGGATCAGAACAAACTTTATTTGTCCCCAAAGGGCAACTGGAGGTAGGAAAAGTTGTCCAGGGAGCTAGAGAGGGCGCAGGGACACCGCTAGGAGCATACCGTCTTCCCTGACGACCACCTTCTTACACCACTAGCGGTTAGCATTGGGTAGACCCGACTGCCATAGTGAATGCCCTGCGCTAACAGCGTCTCGGATAAAGGAAACTGTCTATTTTTAATGAGTTATCATTATTGCCCTTAGCGTTCAAGCAAGTTTCTGTGGATGCGAGGATGGAGGCAGTCCGGTACACGTGCATGTGGTTCACATTGGCCTGGAGCTCGTCCGTTTTCCCTCGGAGCAAATTGATGTTGACTAATATGACCGAGGGGAGTGCTCGGTATGTACCTCTCTCTGATGCTACCTTTTTCTTTCCCCTTCTGGTCCGTTTTTGATTGAGCGGGGAGTGGGAGTGGGAAGGTCAGGGAATCCTGGGATGGGGTGCGCAGATATCTTCTGCGGGAGGTCCGGAAGTACGCTATCTTCTGTCCGCTTGGCATCTTACGGCGGAGCGGTACCGGACATCCAGGCAGGAACGCGGCGTAGACGGGACCAGAAGATCACTGCATATTCTGTAGTGTATGCGTAAGCTGATAACACTAGTTGTGTTAGATGCGTTGGTTGTGTTAGCTTGGGCGGCTAACAAAGTCTTTGTTTTGGTTAGCTTGTTGTTAGTCTGTCAGAGAAAAATGTCTACTGCCACGGGAGGTGAGGTGAAAGACGGGACGCCAGAGATGAGGAAGGTGTAAAGGAGGATAAATTTAACTAAAAAAATCTAGAAAACCAAGATAAAGAATAAAGAAAAACAAAAAAATAAACATTGAAATGCTACTCCGCGCGCCGACCAGTCACCGCAAGAGCAGCGACCCGGAACCAAAAGTCAATCTCCATGTTCTCCACGTGTCTTTGTGGGGTTCCTTAGGGTTCTCCAGGTTCCTCAGCGTTCTAGTCACATGCATGAGGTTCTAGGAGACCCTGAATTGTCCAGATCTGTGAATAAATGAGTGAATGTTGGTATATTTCTGGTCGATGTGTGAATGAAAGAGTGAATGCTTGCATATCTATACTTGAATGAGAGACGGAATTGATAAGCGGGTGAATGGTTTTATACATAAAATATAAGAATTAATGTTTTTTGTCTATGACATGTGGATGAACGAGTGAATTTTACGTCTCTGGATGAGCATTGGATGACAAAGTAAATTTCTATATATTCGTATTTAACTTGTGAGTGACTGAGTGAATGGTTTTGTGTCTATATGATGCGAATGAATGAGTCAACATTTGTATTTCTCTTCTTGCGGCCCTGTGATCGACTCAAGGTGAACGCCGCCTCTCGACCAATGACAGGTATGATAGGCTCCGCCCCCCCGCCAGGGTCAATGACGTTCAAAATAGGTGGTAAAGATCATGAATGAAAAACATTTTTACTTAGAAGTAGCATTTTAAGGTGAGTCAAGAAACGAGACCTTCCAAACAAAAAGCTAACCGCTAAATAAAGTTTGGAAGAGATGAAGGACTGAGACCTTCCAAACAAGAAGCTAACTGCTAAAGAAAATTTGGAAGAAATGAGACCTTCCAAACAAGAAAGCTAACCGCTAAAGAAAATTTGTAAGAAATGAAGAAATGAAACCTTCCAAACAAGAAGCTAACAGCTAAAGAAAGTTTGTTAGAAATGAAGAAATGAAACCTTCCAAACAAGAAGCTAACCGCTAAAGAAAATTTGTAAGAAATGAAGAAATGAAACCTTCCAAACAAGAAGCTAACTGCTAAAGAAAATTTGGAAGAAATTAGACCTTCCAAACAAGAAGCTAACTGCTAAAGAAAATTTGGAAGAAATGAGACCTTCCAAATAAGAAGCTAACAGCTAAAGAAAGTTTGTAAGAAATGAAGAAATGAAGCCTTCCAAACAAGAAGCTAACTGCTAAAGAAAGTTTGGAAAAAATGAAGAAATGAGACCTTCCAAACAAGAAGCTAACTGCTAAAGAAAATTTGGAAGAAATGAGACCTTCCAAACAAGAAGCTAATTGCTAAAGAAAATTTGGAAGAAAGGAGACCTTCCAAATAAGAAGCTAACAGCTAAAGAGAGTTTGTAAGAAATGAAGAAATGAAACCTTCCAAACAAGAGGCTAACTGCTAAAGAAAGTTTGGAAGAAATTAGACCTTCCAAACAAGAAGCTAATTGCTAAAGAAAGTTTGGAAGAAATGAAACCTTCCAAACAAGAAGCTAACAGCTAAAGAAAGTTTGTAAGAAATGAAGAAATGAAACCTTCCAAACAAGAAGCTAACTGCTAAAGAAAATTTGGAAGAAATTAGACCTTCCAAACAAGAAGCTAACTGCTAAAGAAAGTTTAGAAGAAATTAGACCTTCCAAACAAGAAGCTAATTGCTAAAGAAATTTTGGAAGAAAGGAGACCTTCCAAATAAGAAGCTAACAGCTAAAGAGAGTTTGTAAGAAATGAAGAAATTAGACCTTCCAAACAAGAAGCTAATTGCTAAAGAAAGTTTGGAAGAAATGAGACCTTCCAAACAAGAAGCTAACAGCTAAAGAAAGTTTGTAAGAAATGAAGAAATGAAACTTTCCAAACAAGAAGCTAACCGCTAAAGCTGTTACCAGGTTTCATTCACCTATTCATTGTCTTTATGTCTTGTAGTAAGGATGGTGAGGGCGCTGAAGCCTAGCGTAGCTGTCATCGGACAAGAAAACCCTATCTTGTCCATTTTACATTTCTAGAACATTCATCCTGACGTCATGCCGCTCGAAGTCGCTCCTCCGAGTCCAACTCTAAAACGCGGCGTGGAAAACGAGGCCCTCTTGAGTGTTTCGCCGCGCTTTTGTCCAGCTCCCCGGCACCAAGTGTGTTTTCTCCCCTCATTGAGAAGCATCCTCGGAACAATGGGGACGAGTCCTCCTTCTGGAGAATCATTAGAGGACCGGAACAGCGAAAGAAGGTGCGGCAGATGGTTGCGAGTCAGAGTTCAACAACGCACGTCATTGCTCGCAGAGCTCCCTTTGAAAAACACTCGAGGCTCCTCTTGTTCATCTGTTGGGCCTTTTTATTAGCATATACCACCTTTGCTTGCATATGCTAACAGCGAAAATTGAAAAAAATACCATTTCTTGATCAAATACATTGATGTTTTCTGATCTGGGAAATTGGCGAGTTGGGTTTTTATGTGCCCTAGGCCCTCCAGCTTATCCAGAATAGCGTTCCTGCAAGAAAAAGTATGGAGGGATCACATGTCATCCTTTCCAGCTTCTCTGCACAAGTTGGAGTAGAATTTCAAATCCTTCCCCTCGCCGAAACAGCCAAGCGCCGTCACATCTTCAAGAACTCCGAGAACCCTCCCACCCGTACTCCCAGGACACTAGGCTACATGGTGATCCCAGGGTCTCTGAAAGAACCATGTTCCAATCTCCATCCATGTGGGCAAACATCTCTCCCTCGGGTAAGAATAAGTGTCAAACCTTGACAAAGCTAACAGTTAGCACTAGGCTTGCACCTCGGTATGCTGCTAAAGCTAAGTGTCCTGAGGGCTATCCCTTGATGCACTCCTCCCATCGTTTCCATCCCTTCGGCGATACGTGATAGTAACCTCGCATCTTCTCCCGAGTCCTTGTCGGCTTCCTTTTACCCGGATCCAAGAGGGCGTGGCCTGAGCTACCACAGTGTCTCCTCGCTATTAGCTCAGCTATGTAGCTATGTAGCTTAGCATGTAGCTATCAGAGCTACTGGAATTATGTATAATAGATCATTCATGCCTTCATATCCCCTTCATCACACTTCTTTTTTCCGCCCGCCTCTCTCGTAGTAACAAAAAATAGTCGAAGCAGAAGGCTTCGGGAGCTGTTCGAAGCTTCTACGCCGGTTCCCTCGCCATCATCGCTAAATGTCGGCTAGCTGGGGAAAGTTGTTTTCCTGTAGATCACCTAAGAGAGCAGCGGTCCAGAACTTCTCTTGGTGGAATCGTCATCAGAATTGGACTCGATGTGTTCAGATTCCTAAGTATGCGATTTCTATCTTGTAATTTCAAAGAGATACAGACGGAGCGATGAGCAAATGTCACAACGAGACAATGTTGATTTTGATCCGGGAGGAGGCGTGGGTTCTTAAATCAAAGGACAGGAAGTCGGATTCGATCCGTCAGGAAGCCAATCTCGACTAATCCGAACGGAAGCGTGACGTCCGTATCCGTTTGGGGTCGGGTTCTCAGTCTGAGAGATCTTCTTGTTCTTCTGTGAAAGTTCTGATGTTATTTTTTTTAAACACAACAAGTCTTAGCGTAGCCGCCCTCGTCTCAGACATCAAACGTAGCATCCGAAACGACAATCCGATCCGACAGGCCGGGAAATAAGGAGAATGAAAGGTGGCAGGGTTTTGCCTCGTATCCCTGCATGTCGCTCACCTTTTATTTTTATCATTAAGATTCCACGAAGGTGATGCTGGAGAGGAAATGAGGCTTCAAGCCGAGGCGGCAAATATAGTTCGACTACTTGACGTCGGAATGAGCGATGTCGAGCTACCGGCTAATGCTGATCTTCGATGATTTATTTCATGTTTTCAACATATCCGTCGAATTTCCCGACTGAACACTGAAGCCCCGAGTTGCACCAAATGGCGCTGTTAGCACCTGACAGACCTGTTAGCTCCCAGCAACCCCACAAGCAGACTCCGTCATAACACTTCCAAGGCACTACTTAACAATGGTAGCAACCAAAAACCAGAAACAGATGCTAGTTTTAGCATTGGAGCAGGTATCCCTCCAATAGGACAAATGTGAATGGCTAAATGCTACGAAGCGTCAAGCGCTTTGAAACCATAAGATGTGAATATAGCATACGAGTGGAGACCAAATACCAAAGAGTTGTTCCGGAACGATAATGTCTGAGCAGAGACTCTTCGATCTTTGGTTGCTGTTAGCTGACGAGTTTGTTAGCTTTTGGTGACCTCACAGGCCGTCTCACTCTCAATCATTGGACAACAATTCCAAATCAACAATTATAGGAGTCAGATGTCCCAATCATGCTATTATGGCTGATAGCCACATGCTAAAATCCAGAGAACAGAATTAGCCGCTATTTTTAGCATACAAACATACACATGGTGCTAAGCACTTTGAAACCGCAAGATATGAAAATGGCAAACAAGTGGAGACCATTTATCAATTTACATGTGTGCTCTTGAGAGAAATATTTGATGATAGACAGATAATATTTAAAAAAAAATATATATATATTTTGCTCTCCGGTCACCGTGAGCTAACGGGTCGGTTCGCAGACAGCTTCCGACCTGACAATTTGACTTAGGTTCAGTCATTACAGAACATTCACAAAATATGCTAACATAGCTGACTGCCACATGCTACAAGCCAGAAAACAGAAGCAGATGCTAATTTAGCATGCGAGCATACATATAGATGCAAACAAGCCGAAGCGCGTCAGGGATTTGTGAGGAACAGATGTACACTCAGCTAGCGAGCAGGTAAAGCATGAATCATTGAAGTAACTCAACGGAGGCACTTATGGTTCGGGGGAAGAGGCAGAAACTGGTGCCAAAGTGACCGAGAAGAACGCCAGGGGAACTCGGAGGCGAGCAGGATGAAGAACCTGATGGAGAGCAGGACACTGACCTCGTCAGCAACGAGGCGAGAGGCAGCTGTGCGAGTGATTAGATGCAGGTGAAACACATCAGGGCGTCGGCGGTGGTCACACCGGAGGAAGACGAGAACCAAAGAAGAACCACGAAGAGCCTCTTATTAGAAGAGGTGCTTTATAAGGTGACTGGAGAGGGAGTGTTTGGAATCCGAGAAGTGAAAGTCCAGAATAAAGAACGTTTCTTGAGGAGTCCATCAGACCTTGTGGCCATCAGACTTTTGAAGGATTCCTGAAGAACAGGAATTGGGGAGAACAATGGACATTTCAAACCCAGTGGTCCTTACAAAGCATACAAGTACTGGAAGGGGAGTGTTAGCAAGAATTGAAAGTTTGGAAACCTGAAACATAAAGACCAGAAATTCTTGAACTCAGGAGTCCAAAATCCATAAAAGGGTCCAAGGTTCTTCAGCCGGGCGACATTAAACCTAACGGCCACTGAATTTTTGGAGGTATGACCTGAGGGATCACTGAAGAACAGGAACTTTGTAGATCATTGGACGTTTCAAACCCATTGGTCCCTACATAGCATACAAGTACTGGAAGGGGAGCGTTAGCAAGAATTCAAATTTTGGAAACCTAAAACCGAAAGTCCAGAATCCAGAAAGTTTCAAACTCAGGAGTCCATAATCCACGCAAGGGTCCAAGATTCTTCAGTCGGGTGACATTGAACCTTATGGCCATCAGACTTTTGAAGGATTCCTGAAGAACAGGAATTGGGGAGAACAATGGACATTTCAAACCCAGTGGTCCTTACAAAGCATACAAGTGCTGGAAGGGAAGCGTTTGCATTAGCAAGAATTCAAAGTTTGGAAACCTGAAACCGAAAGTCCAGAATCCAGAAATGTCATAATCAGGAGTCCATAATCCACGTAAGGGTCCAAGATTCTTCAGTCGGGAGTCCATCAGACCTTGTGGCCATCAGCCTTTTGAAGGATTCCTGAAGAACAGGAATTGGGGAGAACAATGGACATTTCAAACCCAGTGGTCCTTACAAAGCATACAAGTAATGGAAGGGGAGCATTAGCGTTAGCAAGAATTCAAAGTTTGGAAACCTGAAACTGAAAGTCCAGAATCCAAAAAGTCTAAAACTCAGGAGTTCAAAAGTCGCATGGAGGTCAGAGGTCACTCTGCTGTGCAACATTGTAGCCCGTGGCCATCGGAAGATAGGAAGTATGTCCTCGTGGATCGCAAGAGAACGGCAACTTCGGAGGGCAGCTGAAGTTTGCAACTCATCGGGCCATTGAAGGAGTGAACTGTGAGGACAATGAAATCCAGAAGAATGTCGGAACATCAACCCAAGGACCGTCAATCTGCTCCTCATCCAGATCCCCAAAGGTACTCTTGCGCCAAACGTGTCAAAAACCCAACGGACGCATGAGAATTCCCGCTTCCCTTGAAATACTCCTTGACGCCAGTTAGCAACAGCTCAGCGTTCGCTCCTCGCCACCAGAACCGAAGTGACAAACTGTCAGAGCACGCTCGCGGATTAAGCTAATTATTTTAGCCTCCGTGGAAGTTTATTATTATTGTTATTATCCTGTCCGTTATGCTCTTTGTTAGGCACTGATTCGCTAGTTTCGGAAGAGTTGACTGGGAACCACCCCCACACTCTGAAAGGAGCTTTTTACCTTCGCGGGGGGAATTAAATCAACATTTTAAAAAACAGCCGCCGCAAACACACAAACAAAGCACCTTTCCAAAGGCGGCGCGCATCTAATTAATGGGATTTCGGTGGGTTTGGGATGCGGGGAGGGTGTCATCGCCAGGCAAATTACTTCGCCGGCCGCAGAGGAGAGAATTGAATCCATTATTTAAAAACGAAGCGGCGGTGATCGGCGCAACCCGACAAGCGTACCTGTGTCGGGCGACAGCGATCAAAATCGATCCCCCCGCCGATTCTATGAAAAGCGATGTGCAATTATCCTCCAGGAGACGCGGCGTATTAATAGTCACGGCGAGTTTTAGCGGAAGGAGTGATTGTAGGGGAGGAGGGTAATCAGAAAGTTGCAAGCGGTGGGGTTTTATAGAATATTTTTGGGTTTTAACAAAACTCCAAAGGGGAATGTTTTTGTAGTTTAACATAAACATTACTAGCATGCGGCGCGGTGGTTAGCGCCCCTGCCTGCTAGCAAGAAGCTCCCAGGTTGGATTCCAACAGGGAGGCCTGTTTTTATAGGACAAATGAATGAATAAGTGACTGTTGCAATGTCTCCTTATGACCTATGAATGAGTGAATGTTACATTTCTATATGTTAATTAGGGATTGAATGTCGGTATGTTTCGAAGGAAATGAAAGGGTGAATATGGTGAATGAATAGATGAATGAATGAGTGAGTGTCTCTATAGGACCTATGAGTGAGTGAATGTTTGTTTCTATAAACCACGTGAATGAAAGAGTGACTATTGGCATGTCTGTGGCCTATGAGTGAGTAAATTTTATATTTTTATAATAAGAATGAGTGAATGAATGTCAATATGTATCTATGAGGTGAATGAGTGAGTGAATGTCTGTGTGTCTATATATGATGAATGAATATCTGAATGTGTCTATAAGACCTGCGAATATTGGTATGTTTCTATATGACTTATGAATGAGTGAAAGCTAAATCTACATAAGATGAATAAATGTCAAATAAATACATTTTATTTAATAAATTGAATAAAGATTTAAATTTATAGATACATTTAATAAATTATTTTTTTTTAAAATAATAAATGAATAAAGTGAATAAATGTCCGTATGTATCTCTATGACAGGTGAATATTGGTATGTTTCTATATGACTTATGAATGAATGAAAGCTAAATCTTCATAAGATGAATAAATGTCAAATAAATACATTTTATTTAATAAATTGAATAAAGATTTAAATTTATAGATAAATTTAATAATTTTTTTTTTTTTAAATAATAAATGGATAAAGTGAATAAATGTCCGTATGTATCTCTATGACAGGTGAATATTGGTATGTTTCTATATGACTTGTGAATGAATGAAAGTTATGTCTTCATAAGATGATGAAGATAAATGTCAAATAAATGCATTTTATTTAATAAATTAAATCAAAATTTAAATGTAAATTCATAAATAATTTCAAAAGATTATTTTTTAAAAATAATAAATAAATGAATAAGGTGAATACATGTCGATATGTATCCGTATGACCAGTAAAATATTGATATGTGTTTATATGATCTATGACTGAGTGAAAGTTATATCTTCATAAGATGAAAAAATGTCAAATAAATGCATTTAATTTAATAAATTCAATGAAAACATGTAATTTAAATTTATAAATCAATTTAATATATTTTCAAATAATTAATAAATAAATGAATAAAGTGAATCAATGTTGGTATGTATCTGTATGACAGCTGAATATTGATACGTGTATAAATGACTTATGAATGAGTGAATGTTATATCTTCATAAGATGAATAAATGTCAAATAAATGCATTTAATCTAACAAATTAAATTAAAAAATAATTTAAATGTATAAATCAATTTAATATATCTTTTTTAAATAATAAATGAATAAAGTGAATCAATGTTGGTATGTATCTGTATGACAGCTGAATATTGATACGTGTATAAATGACTTATGAATGAGTGAATGTTATATCTTCATAAGATGAATAAATGTCAAATGAATGCATTTAATCTAACAAATTAAATTAAAAAATAATTTAAATGTATAAATCAATTTAATATATCTTTTTTAAATAATAAATGAATAAAGTGAATCAATGTTGGTATGTATCTGTATGACAGCTGAATATTGATACGTGTATAAATGATCTATGAGTGAGTGAATGTTATATCTTCATAAGATCAATAAATGTTGAATAAATAAATTCAATTCAATAAATTGGATATAAATTTGAATTTATAAGTAACCTTTATAAATTATTTAAATAAATTAATAAATTAATGAATAAAGTGAATAATTGTCAGACCCCAGCTGAACAATCCCGTTTCTAAACAAGCTCATATCGACTTATGAGTAGCATTCTGTTTTTATTGAAGATAAATATTGATAAAACGGAGGCTATAGATGTAAACGATCTGGATTCAGAAACAAACGTATCCTTTCATTTCTACATAACCGCTAGAACGTAAACGACAAAAAAAATAATTCAGCACATTAGTCGTGACTACTGGGTCGATTGTTTTATTTATTTCTGATGCTACTCGTGGAAATTCCCAAACCAACCTTCGATCGCCTCAAATGATCAAAATTTATGTGTCCAAAAAAAAATCATGATTAGACGTAAAACTTTCCATTCATACACGTTAGATGAAGGTCTTAAAATTCTTATTATTTCCAGGCTGCACAAATAAAGCCGACAAACAGTCCCTGCAATTATTTCTTAGATACTAGTTTTAGAAAATGATTTGTTTGCATCAACAAACCAAGGATGAAAATTTTAAACACAATTTTTTTTTTTTTTTCTACTGCCATAGAAAGGCTTCTTATAGCACTAATAAGCTCTAGTGAAAAGAAAATAATCGATAAGCTGTATAATATATTTTTATCTACGAATATGCAAAACTCCCAACAGATTCGACAGAGAGATGAACACAAACTCCTGGAGGGAATTCAAGAGGAAAGTAATTATTAGCTTTTTCAGCAGCGGAAATAATAGCTAAGATGGGTCCGACGTTTAATTCTTGCTGGAGGAAATATGGTAAAGATATTACCAATTATACGCGTATATTTTGGTTTTATCCTAATAAAAACTGTTTTGGATTGAGGTTTTTGACGCCCTCAAACGGGACGTTCCACAAAACAACTGCATTATTAGGAGCAAATCCTAAAAAATACCGCCTAAATACTGCTAACGGCATCATTACAACGCATAACTATCATTTGGTTAAAACCAGACCCCCTACATCTAATATATTAATCCAAAAAGTATGGAATATGTACTAGATGGAGCAAATTAAAAATATTTTACTGAGCAATGGGCTCAAGGAGTTTGGCATGGGACATAAACATCAGAAAATAAGATAAAAGTTGTTGAATTTCTTTGTCACATCAGCATTACAGTTACGTCGGAAATAAAACCAAAATAAAAAAAATGTAAAAAAAATGATCCTTTTATATTACCTATGTGGAGTGGATTTTTATAATTTACTATTATAAAATAGATTATATTTGCTGATATTTCGGTTGCTATTTCCTATTTATTTATTATCTCATTATACATGTACCTGTAATATTGATGTGGAGAAAAGTAAACAGAAATGGCCTCATAATAACATCATCATGCAAGAATGTTTTCTTTACTATATGTAATATAAATTCTTTAAAAAAATATTTTTCTTTGGAAAATTCTGTCGAATTTTTTCTTTAGAAAAAGTTCTTTTTTGGAGAAGTTTTACTTTGCAATTTTTTTTTTTTTTTTTTTTTTTTAAAACAACTATTCAGTCGATATGCGCGCTTTTTCTTTTTCTAGCAGAAACAGATTCATCCCAAAGACAAACCTACCAGAGGGATGTTTTTTATTTCTTCCAATGGCAAACAGTCTTGGTTTCCATCCCCGAAGACGTTCTTGTCATCCGGTAGCAGGTTATGCTAACTAGGGAGATGCTACGCTAACGTTCGGCGCGCATCGTCCAGGGAACGAAGCTCCGAAATACGAGGGTCGTCGACTGAGTTCGAATCCGAGGCCTCGTTCACACGATGACGATCCGTTTTGCGTTCATCGCGCGGACGGCAACATCTCGAAACCGATAACGGCTAGCACGGAAACGTCGTAAACATCAGGAACGCCGCTAGCAGGTACTTCCTGTCTTGTTGTCACGGTTTTCTCAGTTTCGGCCGCCGTTGTTCAGTCGGATTTAGGTTGTCGGTTCATTTCCCTCCCGATTGTGTCCTCCGACGAGACGCCAATCTGGTTCCTGATTGGTCAACACCTCAAGTGCAGCTCCGTCGCCATTGGCTTGTCGAGTCGACCTGCTTTTTCCAAAAA